>NW_025793001.1:745-12535 GCF_021613505.1 Equus quagga | reverse complement strand
GCTACAGAAAGTTTTGAGAGTCTTTGCCCCACTTCCCTTCTGAGTAGGTTTACCAACACACAATTGAAAACATTTCACAGATAATCAACAAACGCAGTTTTTTTCATTTCTCACATATGAATTTATAAGCCTAAGTCAAAGAAAGGCTGCAGCACGTTGTCCCTTAATCTGCCTCAGCCCAGCATAGCTGCCGTCTCCCTCAGCGTTTTGGACACACACAGGATGTGGGTTATCACGCTGTGAGTCTTGCACAGTAATATGTGGCTGTGTCCTCAGACTTCAGGCTGCTGATCTGTAGATAGGCCGTGCTGACAGAGGCGTCCATGGAGAAGACAAATCGTTCTGAGAAGCCGGAGGTGTATGTGGGCTTCCCAGTATTTGTGTTAATCCATCCCATCCATCGAGTCCTTTTCCAGGGGTCTGTCACACCCAGTTCATAGCATATTCAGTGAAGGTGTATCCAGAAGCCTTGCAGGAAACCTTCACGGATTCCCCAGGCTTCTTCACCTCAGCCCCAGACTGCACCAGCTGGACCTTGGCGTGGACACCTGTGGAGAGAAGACAGGAGTGGATGAAATCCCATTTACCGACCGTAGTGTCTCCCTCACCCCAGGGACTGGGGAGCCCCTTACCTGTAGCCAGTGCCACCAAGAAGAGGATGCTCCATCTCCAGTCCATGCTGAGGGGCTGTGCTCGCAGGGCGTCTGTAGGGGAGGGAGTGGCTGTTGGGTGATGCTCTCAGGGCACAGATATCTCTATATTTAACCTAGTACACCTCAGCTCATTTCCATATTCATGAGGCAGAATATTTCATAGTCAAGATACAAGCCAACCTGCGAGAAGATTGATGACCCAGGGACACTTCTCAGGGGGAGGCTGAGGGCACAAGTCTTAATCCTTGTTTGAGGATACGTGTCCCCTGCCATGTCCCTTAACTCTGTGCAAACAGAGCTCCTCCCCCATAGGAACAAGCCTGACAGGACATGCTCCTCCTTGTGAACCCACCTTTGAATGGCACAGAGACCACCTGAACCTGTTCTAGGATTTGACATCTGAACATCTTATTCCTGGGATAAGTGTGTCTCCCAAAATTATTTGCCCAATGAATTAATAAAATCATCTGTATCCTCCAGGTTCTCATTATAATCAAGTCCTGGAAACCTTTTGTATGTGGTTTTCCTTGCCTTGAGTTAAATAAATTCTCTAAATAGAGGAGAACAATGAAAGAAACCATAACAGTCCTTGTCCAACTCCTAATTTTGATTGGTTTTTGAAAAAGAGAGACTGGGAGTGTAAGAGGAAGTCCCTCCCCAGCCCCTTGCGCACCTGCTCCTGGTCTGGAGCCCTGTTCCTTGAGGTTCTGAGTGTTCTCTGCAGCCCAGCCTCCACCCTGCAGGGATGGTCCTGTCTGGGCTCACGGGGCATTTCCCTCTCAGTGTCTCTTGTCCTGGTTTAAATGATTGTGCCAGGCTTCAGGATGATTCTGCCAGGAAACTGTGGACATCACCCGGACTGTGACTTTGAGGCTGGGGCTGAAGCCAGACATGGACAGAGTCACCACCTGACCTCTCTCAGTCCTGCAGCTGGGGATCCTCTCAAGACACAACACCTGTGGGAGAGGAGAACCCAGAGTAATGGAGGAGGAGGAGGCAGAGCTGTTGTCCCCTGATTCTCCTGAGGCTGTTCTGCAGGACCAACTGGCAGGCGGGGCAGCAGTCAAAGGTGAACGAGGTCAGCTCAGTGAAGGATGCTCCAGCCTCCATAGGAGACCTGGTCAGCAGGACAGACTCGTGTACCTCTTTCCTCAGGGTTTCATCCTGATGGTCATCTTCCCTTCTGTCCACCTGTCTGAGGACCTAAGTTCCCGCATCCATCCTGGAGACAGACTCATTGCTCAGTTACCTGGAACTGTGCCTGCTCCTTTCCTGTGGGCAATCCTGTCTCCTCCTGGATCTGCAGCTCTGGTGGAACCCTGATGATGGATGATGGATGCACCTGGATACACCTGGAGGGTCTGCCTGGAGAGGGTTCTTGGTGGCTTTCCCAGTGATTAGTCCTCCCATTCCCCTTGCCAGAGCCATGAGGGGATATATATGGATCCTCATTTGGAACCCGGAGGTTTCTGATAGAAGAGCCCACAAAATGTGGGGTGTGGCCCCAGGAGCTCTCACCCTCACACTATCCACTCTTTTCCTCCAGACCTTCACAGTTACCCTGAAAGTGGTCCACCTGATTGTGCCTCCAGCAGGTTCTGTTCTAGGCAAGCTGATCTCACTGGGGGTTCTGGATGTGGCTGTGCTTCCATATATTGGGGTGGAGGTTTTTCCTGGAATTTCTCTGATCAGTCCAGAAAAGTCACTAATGTTCCGCTTTTCCAGCTTTCTTTTGTAAAAATAAGAGTGACAATTTCCAAATCTTTATATGTCAGAGCAGAAACCAGAAGTTCCCTCTGAGGTCACGTTTGACCTGTGACTAGATGCAGGAATCTAATCTCACCAAGTGCAAGTGGACCCTGGACAGACATCACTGAACATGAAACCACTGAAAGTTTCAGCGATTTCAAGCCTCTCCTGGGAGCCATAAATCAGAAAGCACAACAGGTGAGGAGCCAGGTAAGCTCGCGTGAGATCATATTCTGGAAGCATGTCTCTTCCCCTGGAGGGTCCCCGTACGTGCACCTGAAACCTGACAACTGGGAACAGGAGCTCCCATTCCTCAAACACAAGACACCACCATGAGAAAGCTGTTTCTCATGGGGAGGTGCAGAGCAGGGTGAAGGAAATGGAGGCATCCAACCAAGAACCAACAAAAAGGAAAGAAAAAATAATTGAAAAGTGAAAAAAGGAAACCTGATTACATATTGACACCTCTGTTTGTCCCACTCTGCCTTTCGTGCATTTGAAAATGTTTCATCCTATTATAATTAACCCTTCTGAATTTAGAGACATCAGTGGAAGGCACAGAATCATTAGTTTGGAAAGGTTCCCTGGGAAACAGTTAGATGAGAGGAAGCCCCAGATGCTGGCAGGAAACCAGCTCTTAACTTCCACTGCACCTGTTCCTGGTGCTGGTCTCCTCTACTGGGTGGGCCATGGCTGCCCTCTGGTGGTGCTGGGTAACTGGTGAAGCCCAGACCCTTCTGTCTCACTGCGGGGAGCATTGTGTCTGGGCTTACACTGTCTTTCCCTCACTGTGTCTTGTGCAGAGATACATCACTGTGTCCTCAGCCACCACAAAGCTCAGCTGCAGGGAAAACTATTTCTTAGATGTGATGTCAGCAGTGATGGAGATGTGGTCCTTGATGCACGGGTTGTTGTCTGTGTTCCATGATGATGCCCTATAGTGACCATGCCCAAGCCATTTCAGCCCCTTCCCTGGAGGCTGGTGGACCCAGCACCAGGATTCATCACTGGTGACAAAGTTACCAGAAAGAATGCAGGCTGAGGACGTGGTCTCTGAGGGCTTCACCTGCCCTGGGGCTGACTCCTGGCACTTTGACTGGGACAAGACACACGGAATGAGAGAAAAAAAATTGCTGTGAATCACATACAGAGCACATTCTTCCCCATGATGTCGTTTCAGATGTCACTGAGCTACTCACACTGGGCAGCCGTCAATAGACAAAGGAGGAAATGTAAGAATCTTATCTTATCTGGTGAGAATGTACTGCCTTTCTTAGAGTTACTCGGCCAAGGATGGAAGGGGAAAAGAGAGAGAGATTGAAAGAGACTGACAACACTGCACTGTTACTGTGATATAAACTGAGCTGGAGGAGAACTTCCATGTGCCAGAATCCCTGGTCTTAAAAGGGGAAGGAGCCACAGGGAATCCTGTGCCTCTGAGGCTCACCTCTGTGGTGAGTGTCCTTGCTCAGGCCTCAGAGAATGCAGACGATGATCTTCAGAAAGGTCCCCACCCTCATGGGCTTCTAGACTTTCCTTCCCACCTCAAGGGCAGGAAAATGTTTCAGAGGAACTGGCAGGTATGTCTGACACAGTGGGGAGGGAAATGGCAGAAAACCTTGGATGACCACACCACTCCAGATATGGAGCTTTGTGTAGAGAAATGTCTCACCAGAAAAACCAGTCTTCTGCTGTAAGTGTTAATTATATTCTCTCCTGAAGTAATACTGTAGAGTAAATAGCAAAAGGATATGAAGGAATAGATGAAACTGTCTTCATTTCAGACAACAGGATTGTCATCATACCAAACAACAAAGAATCTACCCAAATCCTGGGAAACTGATCATGGAGATGAGCCGGGCTGCAGGGTGCAATTTCAAGTGCATTCTGGTATTCTGGAAATGAACAATCAAGATATGAATTTAAAAGCTATGCCATTTACATTACACCAACTAATTAGCTCTGCAACCTGAGACAAATGTGTAGGATCTGTATGAAGAGAAGTTAAAAAAAAATGGAAGATAAAAAAAATGGTGTAAGTAAAGGAGAGACATAGTGACTCTCTACATATGAATACTAAATAAAGATAAGATGCCTATTTTATTCTGCGTAATAGTTTTCCTCCCAGAAGACTAATGGTGAAATGCGTTTCTCCATTTGTGAACAGTACACCGTGCCATGATGACCGTGCAGTGGCTATACTTTCTATTTATAAATGGAGAATTGGCTAAGCCTTCAGTGAGAATGTTGATAGTTGTACACTGATGGGTTGGCTGACTGTGTGAAGAAAGGTCCGATGGTCTTGTGAGGAGCAGCTCTCATAAATTTCTTCCCAGAGTATATTTTTTGTAGTAAATATAAACTGAAACATAAGAGTCACGGGAGTTAAAAAGTGCTGCTGCATTGCAAATATTCCCCATGGTCATCACACATCGATCTATTTCATCATCATCCCATAGGACCACAATTTCTCCCACAGGAAGTCCAGTCAGGTTTGCTAGTTTCCATTCAGCTTCATCAGGTTCCAAAAGCAATGATGGTTTTGGAAACTGTGGATTCACCCTGTGTGTATCGGCTCTACTTTGCTAAGAAGCAATGATCTCTTGCTCTGCGTCTCTCTCAAGATACCAGCGTAGTAGTCGATCTCCCGCCTGGTGTAACACATTCCCTCTTGTACCTACTTTCAGGCACCATTTGCACTTATCTTTATTTGACATGGAGTTTATCTCCAAGTTTCCATAATTGGAAGGTATGACACATATACGACGGGAAGTAATTCCAGTCTAGCAAGGTCCTCCCTCTGTGTACACTCAACCAACATGGAGTAGAGTTCCACAGGTACAGAACATGTGGGCGATCTTGACCACTAGGCAGTAGAGCTGCAGTCACTGGAGATCTCAGTTGTGTCAGAAAGTGTGAAGGTGCAATGCATCCCACGAGGGGCTCAGGACTTTTGACATGAAGGTTTAAAACTATAGTTAGAATTTCATGCTTAGAACCATCCTTTTACCTGGGACCCGCGCCACGCAACATAAGAGAAAGTTGAAGTGGTGTGGGGAGAATTGTGTGGTCATACCAGCCTCCTCCCCAGAGCTCCTTCCCCAAGTCCCGCTGAAATGTGGTGGAATCTCCTGAGTGGGAACTCTCTCTCGACCTCCATCATGCTTAGGGTGAGGAAAATATCATGGGTCATTATCAATGCCTCTATTCCTCTTTCTTTCTTTCCTGGTTATTCATTTGATTATTTGTAGTAGTTTTAAGGAGTGTAACTGAAATATAGTAACCTTCCCCTATGTTAAATGTACAATTTGAGGAGTATTGACATATGTGCACACCCGTGCGGCCATCATTATAATCAAGGTTGTGAAGAGAACCATCACCGTTAAAAATCTCTCTTTGTTCCTCTGTAGTA
This sequence comes from Equus quagga, assembly GCF_021613505.1. NCBI lineage: Eukaryota > Metazoa > Chordata > Mammalia > Perissodactyla > Equidae > Equus > Equus quagga. The sequence continues at coordinate 6,721 of NW_025793001.1, read as the reverse complement.
TCTCCCTCCCACTTCCCTTAAAGTAACTTGTAGACAGCCAACTCCAGATCTTCGTGTTACTTTAGAGTTGTTTTCATTACTAAAATGCATATACATGGATCATAAAATGTGCATTTTATTTGCCTGTATTCTTTCACTCAAACTCATTGCTTGTGAATGCAATAAATTTTCGTGCATGCATCAAGCATTCATACACTATAATGATGGGAAGTATTCCAATGAATGATTATACCACAGTGTGTTTGTCTATTAAGTTTCTGATTGACATTTGGATTGTTTCCAGATCCTAGGAATTGCAAATATAACTGCTGCTCGGGATCAGGATAAACACAGCTGAGGAAAACGTTGTTCGTCTTCTTTCAAAAATAACTATCCCGAATAAACTGCAAATTAGTGACCTTCTTCAATGAATTAGATAATTGAATTTATAGTGCGAACAATAAACTTGAAATCTGGAGAGAGACAAGTGGTTCCAGGAGAATCAGTATGTAAATAACAGCTTAACTGGGACAAATAACACCAGATTGCCTATAAACTAGTACAAGTGTAAATGAGAAATTCTTAATAGATTTCTTGAAGTGGAACGTGGAGTAGGTGCTATAGTATGATATTCTCAGAGGCCACATAATTAGGGAGATCTCTATAGCCTTTAAAGTCTTTTCCTCCAGGATTGAAGACCCATCCCAAAGAGCTCCTCCCCCAAGATTGTGCTGTCTGGGAGAGAGGAACAGCACCTGCTGCTGAAATGCAGCCAGACCCACCTCACCAATCACCACTACTGTACTAAGTAACTACCCTGCAGGGAGAAAGCCACCGAAACCTGTATCCTAAGTCACAAGTGGAAACTAATAGGAATTGGGCAAGGAACAGATGAAACTTCGAAAACTCTATGCTGAGCCCCGTCTCCTCTTCCCTAAGGAGTAAAAGCATACGTATGAAGGAAAGAGCAGCAAAACTGGAAAGAAGTTAAGGACACAGTTACAACATCATGGCTGCCGTGGGAAGGACCACCTGGGAAAGAAACAAAGATACTTTCTACCCGAGAGGGAACAGGAATACAAGGAGAAGCATCATCTCAGGAGGAGGAATAAGAACAGGGACGAAGCCATGCCTGAGACCCAGGGTCACGACGCCTGCCCAGGAATAAGGCCCAGTCAGATGGTCCTAGATCATGCCTTTCATCCAGCCATTTGCACCGCATCAACAAGGTCAAGCCAATATGGTGCTGGAGTGTACTTGAGAGCGCTGGAAATAGATTCATGTAGAGAGCACAGTGTGAAGATGCAAATTCTGGCAGAGAATACAAACAAGGAATTACTGGGGGAATCTGAGTTCTCTGTTGGCCACAGAAGAAACACAATTTACCTCTGGTAGCCACTGCAGATATAAGGTTCAAATGTGCCCAAGACTAGATTCACACAGACATCCATAACAAATATCCAAGAAAGGCAGTGTGTGATCAACTTCAGGAAGAACAAATGCATAAAATAAAATGATAGGCCCATTTCAACTGTTCAATCCAACACATCAGGCAACCAACATAGTTATGGGCTACAGGTAGAAGAAAGTCAAATGCCATAATGGGCGACTATGAGAATGATATTGCAATATTACACAGAGACTGCAATTATCCAACTCAAAAGAAAATTTTAAAACTATGATCAATATTTAAAAATCAAAATTGAGCCTATGGTCAGGCCACCCTAAGATTCAACTCTCACCGCTCCCTGTGCCATGTGGAAAGTGGACTTCACTATGTCTGGAAAAACTTTCTGGGAACACTGTGACAAAGTTGTGACTTGCCCTTTGTGTTTCTGTTCCTTTTGGCGCCTCCTGCAGGGTCAAGCTCTTCCAGTCTTAGAGAGACATGCTACAAGCTGAGAAGAAGTCAGCTGTCATAACTGCCTCATTTGGGGGTATAATGGCTGCTCTATTCACTGAGATCTGGTGAAGGGGGCATTCTAAGTTGGAATATAGCTTGACTCCAAACACTGGTAACTTAGTCACGAGAAAAAGCTACAACACAGCTATGGGTGTATTAGACACGAATGAAGACATCCTACGAAATGTTGGGAACTAAATACAGTTATCTCTATAAAACTAATACAATCCATCAGTTTTACCACAACTGGGCTGACCTAGAAGCACTGAAATGGAGTGTGAAGAGCTAAGCCCATGATGTGAGGAAACACTTTTGGGATCATTCTTCAACTGCCAGGGACAATAGGTTCCGGCTTCCCTTCAGATGGCTGACTAATCTCCCCATTGTCCTGGTGGATAGCTGCGAGGTTCTGTTGAGATGGGCCATCCATACCAATTTCCCCATCAAATTTGTCCACCTTCATCTTGTTTTCTCCAGAACAATTCTCCTTCCTTGCAGTATGGATAGGTGGAGACTTTTTCAAATTTTCAATTCTGATTCCTTCTTGATTAACAATTATGTCTTCAAGTCATGTCTCTCATCTATCATGTTGTTATAAGCCTTTAAGAGAAACCGAGCTGATCTTTCAACACTTTTCTTAGAAATTTTCTCAGCCAAATATCAAATCTCGTCTCCCACAAGTTCCAATATCTATAAGACACTAGGACGCAAACAGAATTCAATCAAGTTGTTTGTCACTTTATAACAAGGATCACTTTTCCTCAGATTTCCACTGTCACTTTTCCTTATTTCCATTTGAGAGCACATCAGAGTGGTCTTTCCGTCCATATTTCTACAAATCCTGTTCATGACTGATAAGGCACTCTCTAAGGAGACTGAGGCATTCTCTACCACTCTTGCCTTTTCCCTCTGAGCTTTTACCAGAATCATCCGTAATGGTCCCTTAATGGTAATGTAACCTTATTTCTGGCACACATCTCAAAATTCTTCTAGCCTCCACCCATTACCCAGATCCTAAGCCACTTTCACGTTTTTAGGTATTTGTTAACAGCAGCGCCCCCGCTTTTCAGTACCAATTTCTGTCTTAGTCCATTTCGGTTAAAATTACAAAATAGTATAGACTAGTAGCTTATGCACAGTAATTTATTTCTCACAGTTATGGAGATGTGGAAGTTCAAGCCGAAGGCAGCAGCAGATTCGGGGGCTGCCGAAGGCCTGCGTAAGGGAGGAAGAAATATTCCTCTACTCTTTTCGGTTCTCCTGATTGGCCTAAGAATTAAATTGATAACTTTCCCCAGGGAAACTGCTATATAGAGAGAAGGACCCAGACACTGAGAGTAAACCAGCTCTTAATCTCCATCTTCCCCTGCTCCTGGGGTCAAAGCACATAATTGGTGAAGTGTGGCCTCCCTGGTGTCCTGAGCACACACTGTTGGTCCTGAGTGCCCCCTGCAGCACAGCCCCTCCTGTCTCCCTGCGCTGAGGTTTGCGTCTGGGCTCACACTGACTTTCCTTTACCATGTTTGTTGCCCAATAATGCAGGGCCATGCCCTAGGCTCTCAGACTGTTCATTGGCAGATGTAGCATGTTCCTTCATTGTCAATGGACGTGGTGAATTGACCCTTCATGAAGTCTGAGCCAGAAATGCTATCACCATTATAGTTAATAGATGAGTGCCACTGTAGTCAATTTCATGGAACCTGGTGGACCCAGTGTATGGCATAGTCATCAAAATAATCAAGAGGCTTCAGAGGAGCGTCTCAGAGACCCCACAGGCTGCACCAAGCCTCTCTGACACTCCACCAGCTGCATCTCTCACTGGACACCTGCAAACACAAAGACATCCTTGTCAGGAAACTGTTACACACCCACTGATTCTCTCACTCCTATCCTCCTACAGTCTCAATGTCTGCTGTACTCCATAAATAACCTTTTAAAATATCAACAAGGAAAACCCAGCTCAGCTGAAAATCCATGGTGACTTGTCAGGGTTCAGTCCCCTCCACCGTAAGGGAACACCTGGGAATCCCCTGGCTGGGGTTCCTCTCCCAGAGCTGCATGGTCTGGGCTGGGCTGCTTTTCATCAGCAGAAGGAGGACCCTATTTGTACGGCCTCTAACTATTTAGCAACCTCTGGGGTTGGGCACCTTAAAGGAGGCCAGTTCCCCAGGGTAAGTGTGAGTGTCCTGAGACATTATGGTGCTAAAGAGAATATTTTGGAAAATATGATATTTTATTACGAGATTGTTTTGTGACAAACACTTAGCACCCGTAATCATATTCATTTTCACATACACACAAAGCCTGTGATGTAGCTGTCAATTTTGCCTCCATTTCACAGATGAACATCTACAGAGGGAACCATAGAGCGTTTGTGTAATGTGTCTGAGAGCACATATCAGGTGAGAGTGAGCCCAGTTTCGTGGCCCAGGCTCCTCACTGGACCAGAGTACAGCCAGAATCAGCTCAAGGACAGAGCTGGACAGGCCAGATGAGGTTTTCAGAACCCCTTTCTGCGATGAGAACATGGCATGATTTTGCTGCATTCCAGTGTTATTGAAAGAACGTAGAGAGAGCCAGGATTCACGCTTGTGTATTTCCGGGAGTCTCTAATTTCTGGAGTCATTTTCTGTGAGTCTCTCCCTCTTTCCTTACTAATTATCCATTTGTCTATCTGCAGTAATTTTAAGGAGGTAAAATTGACATGTAACAACCTGCACCCATGTCAAGTCTACAACTTGATGAGTATTGACACGTGCACCCGTGTGAAGCCATCACTATAATCAAGGTTGTGAAGGGATCCATCACCATTAAAAGTCTCTCCATGTTCCTCCGTAGTTCCTCCCTCCCGCTTCTTCTAATCCAACTTATAGGGAACCACTTCCTGATCATTGTGTTACTTTAGTTTTCATTCACTAAAATATATATAAGCGGATCATACAGTATGTGTTTTATTTGTCTGAATTTTTTCACTCAACATTGTTTCTTGGGAATGCAGCCATTTTTTGTGTGTATCAAGCACTCATAGATCATACATTGCTATGTTGGGGGTTTTCCAATGAATGATTAGACCAGAATGTGTCTCTCTGTTACACTTCTGACTGACATATGGATTGTTTACAGGCTGTGGGTTCTACAAATATAACTGCTGCTCGGCTGCAGGGTGGACAGAGCTGAGGAAAAGGTTGCTCCTCTTCTTACAACAACAACTATACTGAAAAAATTGCAAATTAGTGACCTTCTTCAACACATCAGATAGTTGAAGTTATAGCTCAAACAACAAACATGAAATCTGGAGAGAAACAATTTGTTTCCACAAGAAGCAGTATGGGAATTGGAGCTTAACTGGAACAGAGACCACCAGATGGCTTATAAATTATAACAAGAATAAATGAGAACGTCTTACTGGATTTCTTGAAGCGGAGTGTAGTGAAGGTGCTATACGGTGATATTCTCGGGGGCCACATAATTAGGGAAGTAATTACTCCCTTTAAAGCCTTTTCCTCCAGGACTGAGAACACATCACAAAGAGCTGCTCTGCCAGATTGTTCTGTGTGGGAGAGAAGACCAGCACATTCTGCAGAAATGAATCCAGACCCACCTCAACAATCATCATCACGGTGTTAAGTAATCTGCAGGAAGAAAGACACAAAAATCAGTATAATAAGGGACTAGTGAAAGCCAATGAAAACTGGAAGAACAGAGGAAACTTGCACAGAGGAAATTGTAGCTCAGACTATGATGTATCTTTTCATCCTCTTGACAGCTTCTTTCTCAGAGCAAAAGCTTTAAGTTTCAAATCTGACTCAATGTTTCTTTCATGGGTCATGCTTATGTGTCATCACTTTTGATTTTATAGAGTGTTTTTTACTTTTTTTTTTGAGGAACATTAGCCCTGAGCTAACATCTGCCACCGATCTTCCTCTTTTTGCTGAAGAAGACTGTCCCTGAGCTAACATCTGTGCCCATCTTCCTCTAATTTTTATACGTGGGACGCCTGCCACAGAATGGTTTGACAAGCACTGCAGTGGTCCGCACCTGGGATCTGAACCGGCAAAACCTGGGACATTGAAGCACAACGTGAGAACGTAACC
>NW_025793001.1:0-735 GCF_021613505.1 Equus quagga | reverse complement strand
GGACAGCAACACTTTCCTGGCTGTTTCTGTGGGGACGCACCTCTTCAAGGACTCACCACTGATGGCAAGGACTGAAGAATGGTGTGTGCATGTAGACTGTGGTTGCAACTGGCGCACCTGTCCACCCACAACTTTGTTACAATAAATTTAGGATTGTGCTTCCGGACTATCCTGTGCATGATGCTTGACCAGCCTGAGAAACAGAAATTCATGCTTGTCTTTCATATCCTTACTTTCCCAAGCAAAAGGCCAGTTTTCCAAAATACGGTGAAAGTCAGAGAACCTGCTAGAGAGAGCTCTGTAGTCCAAGAATCCCACATTTGACACCAAGCAAATTTTCCCAGATGATCCGTCAACTAGGATTTCCAAAGAACAAAAGGACTCATTATCCCCAGTAGAAAACCCAAGTAAATGACACTGGCCTTTTGAGGCAAGATCACCTCCCTGTGTCTTGCTCAAAGAACACTTGGGATCTTAAATCCTTCCAGTAATAGACTAGCGTGCCCATGAGGTCATTATCCTTTATCTCAGATTCCTGAGTCTTTGGTATGAGGAGCAGAAGAATTATACTCCCTTCATCTCCTCAGCCCAGCACAGCTGCCGTCTCCCTCAGGGTTTCTGACAGGCTCAGGATGTGGGTTATCACACTGTGTCTTTCGCACAGTAATACATGGCTGTGTCCTCAGATGTCAGACTGCTCAGCTCCATGTAGACTGTGCTCGTGGACTTGTCCAC
>NW_025793000.1:8561-11312 GCF_021613505.1 Equus quagga | reverse complement strand
CGAATATTTGAAGAGTGAATGAATAAATTGGTGTACGAGGAGCTCTGATGAATTTCCTAGGATGGGAGTCTGCAGCAACTCACGGGTTAAATTTGCCTCACTGCCTGTTTCTGTGCAGCCCACAAACTAAGAATAGTCTTTACATTTTTACATTGCTGAGAAAAGTCAAAAGAAGAATGATATATCTTGTCACATGAACAGTGCATAGAATTCAAATTTGCTCTCCATGTGTAGTTTTATTAGAACACAGCCATGAGCATTCAATTTTGAGTGTCTATAGCCGTTTTCATGCTACAGTGGCAGAGTTGAGTTGTTGCTGTAGCTATCTGGCTGTGATGGTTAATTTTTGTGTCCTCCCTGGGGCGCAGGACGCCCAGATGGCTGGTTTAGTGTGATTTCAGGGTGTATCTGTGAGGTGTTTCCAGAGGAGAGTAGCGTTTGAGTCCATGGCCTGTGTGATGCAGATGGCCTTCTCCCGTGAGGATGGGCATCACCCGAACCACTGAGGGTCTGCATAGAATAAAAGATGGAGGAAGTCGAATTGACTCAGGCTGAGTGCTGGAGCTGGGGCATCAGTTTCCTGCCCTTGGTGCTCCTGGCTCTCAGGCTTTCAGGCCAGATGTTAATCTACGGCTCCCTGGTTCTTAGGCCTTCAAACTACACCACCGGCTTTCCTGGGTTCCAAGATGGCCAGTGGCAGACTGTGGGACTTCTCAGCCTGCATTATCAAGTGAGTCAATGCCTTATAATAATTCTTTTCATATTTCATATTTATGTGTTTGTGTGTGTGTGTGTGTATCCTATTGGTTCTATTTCTCTGGAGAACCCTGACTAATACACTGGCCCACAAAGCCTAAAATATACACATCATGATCTGAGCTTTCAATATATCTGAAGCTTTGTGTGAGGATGAATGGAGATGGAGTCTGTGAAATAGTTCATACTTCAATTGTCCAGCTGTAGGACTTGGTTTATAGGAATCTTTCAGCCACTGAGTCAAGTCCATGAAGGAGGCCCTGTTCTCTCCTGATCTCTGCCTTGGACATGGCGAATAATCAATATTTTTGAATGAGTGAATAATTAAATTCATAGAAAACAGAACAAAAAATATTTAAAAATCCAGACTATGGTGTGAACATTCCCGATCTTTTGGATGTTGTTGGTTTGAAAATACCTTCAGGCTGGTGTTCCTGCTCATAGAATTTTGGCATCTGGAAGAGTGTTTGTAGGAAGGAGAGGCTTCAGAAAAGGGCTTAACCCAAAGATACCAAAGAACTGGCCCTCAGCTGGCCTTTTCTGTGTGGAGTGCTTTCTGAGCAGACTGTGGGGCACAGAAAAGTTCTAGATTTCACAGGAATCGAGCGTGAGCATGTCCACCATGACTCCATTCACATTGCTGACACGATGGGTTTCTGGAAACACACTACAAAGTCTTCTTTATCTTCTCCTAATGGCTCAAAGAATAACAGTCCTGATTTTCCATGGGAGAAGAGGATATAGTTCAAAAGATCTTTTCAATTCACCTGGAGAGATAATATTTTAGAGATGTATATAAGACTATAGAAAGATAACAAAAGTTTGCTTTGGGAAAAAATAACTAATTTAAGATACCTTTAATCACAGAATTTCCTTGCCAGATGCATTTCTCAGGGGAAGATCAAAAGGCCGTATCAGACTGCCTTCTGCTAGACCCTGGTCTTTCTCAGAAGTCCCATCTCCCTACGTTTCCTAACCCCCAAGTTACAGAAGACAACAGCAATTAAATCTGCTCCAAAATATAATCTATGTGTTTCCTGATCCTTCTGCTTCAGGATTTGTGAAATATTACTTTGTGCATGCAGTCATATAAGACAGAAGCTGAGAAACGCATGAAATGTGGGAAAGATTACCTATAGTTATTCACCTAAGATAGAAAGGAAAATGTATTAAATTATTTTCAGTCCCTTATTCTTTCCATCTGCAATGTGAGTTATTTAATCCTGGATGCACAGGAACCTCAGTGTAATTTCTGAAAATTAGTTGGGAAACTCTCCTGCTTATCTTTACTCAAAAACTTTGTCAGTACTGTTCACCAGGAAATTACTCAGGCCTCTGCAGAAGAGAAAATATTTTGTTTCCCTTGAATGAAACTGCAGGAAGCCATGGAAGAGATGACAAACGAGAGGGAGACACCTTTACATCTTTACACAATGGAGACACCAATTTTAGGAGATCACAGAAGGTAAAATTACATTAACCAATGGAATTTCTTGGTCTTTTGCCCATAGATAGTACATATACATGGTGATATTACTTGAATTTTGGAAGGCTTCATTAGCTATCTGATGCCATTGCTGCATTTCTCTCACAGAAAGTGTACATTTCTTTGATTCACTGTGTATATCAGCTCTGGGCAGGAGGGAAATTGGTGGGGTGAGAGGATGGTAAATATTTCTTCTAATATCTCTACTATGAGGGAAATTTTGATCGCTCTACAATAGGCAAGCTAAACCTATGTACAATAAGTATGGTAGAGAGAATAGTGATCCCCCAAAGATGCCCACATCCTCATCTCTGGATTTGTAAGTATGTTACTTTACATGAAAAAACAGATTTTGCCGAAATAATTATACTAAGAATCTTGAGATGGGAAGATTATCCAGGTGAGCCAATGTAATACCTAGGGTTTTTATAAGGGAAAGGAGGAGGCAGCAGAGTCAAACAGGGGAAGGGGATCGAGTGAAAGAAGCAGAGGAGAGAGAGGCAGAGAGA
>NW_025793000.1:7211-8461 GCF_021613505.1 Equus quagga | reverse complement strand
GATGCACAGGAACCTCAGTGTAATTTCTGAAAATTAGTTGGGAAACTCTCCTGCTTATCTTTACTCAAAAACTTTGTCAGTACTGTTCACCAGGAAATTACTCAGGCCTCTGCAGAAGAGAAAATATTTTGTTTCCCTTGAATGAAACTGCAGGAAGCCATGGAAGAGATGACAAACGAGAGGGAGACACCTTTACATCTTTACACAATGGAGACACCAATTTTAGGAGATCACAGAAGGTAAAATTACATTAACCAATGGAATTTCTTGGTCTTTTGCCCATAGATAGTACATATACATGATGATATTACTTGAATTTTGGAAGGCTTCATTAGCTATCTGATGCCATTGCTGCATTTCTCTCACAGAAAGTGTACATTTCTTTGATTCACTGTGTATATCAGCTCTGGGCAGGAGGGAAATTGATGGGGTGAGAGGATGGTAAATATTTGTTCTAATATCTCTACTATGAGGGAAATTTTGATCGCTCTACAACAGGCAAGCTAAACCTATGTACAATAAGTATGGTAGAGAGAATAGTGATCCCCCAAAGATGCCCACATCCTCATCTCTGGATTTGTAAGTATGTTACTTTACATGAAAAAACAGATTTTGCCGAAATAATTATACTAAGAATCTTGAGATGGGAAGATTATCCAGGTGAGCCAATGTAATGCCTAGGGTTTTTATAAGGGAAAGGAGGAGGCAGCAGAGTCAAACTCGGGAAGGGGATCGAGTGAAAGAAGCAGAGGAGAGAGAGGCAGAGAGACTGAAGATGCTACACTGCAGGTTGTGATGATGGAGTGGATTAAGGGGCCCCTAGCCAAGAAATGCAGGCAGCCTCTAGAAGCTGGAAAAGGTGAGGAAACAGATATTCCCCCAGAATTTCCAGGAGGAACGCAGCTCTGATGACACCTTGATTTTGATTCCTATGACCCATTTGGGAGTTTCAACTTCTAGAGCAGTGAGATAAATTTGTGTTGGGTTCAGCAGTAAGTCTGTGGTAATTTGGTCCAACAGCAATAGAGAATAAATACATTCAAAGTATAGATGTGGAAGAATCAGTTTTCTGGGATTCTGGAGTGAGGGCAGCTCCGATTTGGTTGAGGGACTCCTGGGAACTAGCTCCCAGGGATGAGGATACGGCCTTGCTGAGGCTGAGCTGACTCAAGAACACGAGGGACAGGTACTGTTAGCATCCCTCTAAACAGAAAGGCGTGGATTACTTGCTATGTTCTTCCTGAATGAGT
>NW_025793000.1:2713-7111 GCF_021613505.1 Equus quagga | reverse complement strand
GATTTGGTTGAGGGACTCCTGGGAACTAGCTCCCAGGGATGAGGATACGGCCTTGCTGAGGCTGAGCTGACTCAAGAACACGAGGGACAGGTACTGTTAGCATCCCTCTAAACAGAAAGGCGTGGATTACTTGCTATGTTCTTCCTGAATGAGTGCAAACCTCGAGTGAGACAGGCCTGTGGTACAGCGAGAATTGAGCCTCTCAGATCCGTGGGACCCTCCCTTATGTGTTCAACATCAGCTGTACTGAGGGATGCTGCATTCACTCCTGCTCAGTTACATTGTGCATCCTTGGACGAATCAACATTTACTGTTGGGGGCATGTTCATCCCCCTCCCACCAAAGCACGATTCACTTGAAAGCCTCAAATGGAAGCAATCATTAGTTCTGATTGGGCGAGAGTCTGAAAACTGTCTCATTTGTACATGAGAGATGCAGGGGGCAACTGAGGACTTAAAATGTTTCTCAGTTTGACCAAGTTCACATGGCAAGTACTTGGTAGAGCTGCTATTTCATTCCAGATCTGTTTCAGTCTGGGAACCAAGATCTACACAAAGCTCTTTGATCATAAAGAAATATTAGGGTGTTAACAGGTAGGCATGATGATTAATAACAAAACTATAACTAAGGCAGAGAATTATTTTGAAATTCCCAAGAGAAAGAGGCACCTTAAACTGATCAATAATTTAATCTAATATTCTACCTCCATCATGATCAGGAAGTTCATTCATTCGTTCATTTGTTCAGTAAGTAACTTGGGAAGTGTTAGACGTGGAGAGAGATTGAAAACAAGACAGTTCCTGCCTCTTCTGCAGCTGCAGTTTCTTCGTTCATTAATGTGATCAGTCATGCAGCAATTATGCATTGAGCATTTCTATAGGCCTGACCCTGTGTGAAATGCTGATGATACAATAGGAAGGAAAAGCAGCATGGTGCCTCCTGCAGCTCAGATCTAGAGGGAAGACAGACATTAACCAGATAGTGAAAAACCAGAATGAAATGACTCTGACAGATGCTCTTCAGGAAAGGCACAGTGGCTATCAGAGTGAAAAACCAGAGACTCTGACATATTCTGAGCAGGCAGAGAAGGCTTCTTGGAGGAATTGACACATGAGCTGAGATCTGAAGGCCTATATAGTTTTGAGTCAAGGAAGATGTAAGAGTGTTTCAAGAAGAGGGAATATATGCAATGCCTTTGTTCCAAAGAGGCACAGTGAATATAAAGAATTCAAAGAAATCCCATGTGGCTGGAATCACGGTGAGTATGTGGCAGACGAAGCTGGAGAGGTAATCAGGAGACAATCCAAGCAAATTCTCATTGATTATGGATTTGGGGTTTGATCCTACTAGTAATGAGTTTAACAAAGGAGTGACATGATTTTATTTGTGTTTTGAAACTCTCTCTCAGGCGGCTATGTAAAGGATGCATTGGAAGGTGACAAGAGGAGAAAAAGGTGGTCAGTTGGGAGGATAGTGCAGTTGTTCAGGCAAGTAAAGATGGCAGCCTGCCCAAGGAGAGGGTGATGGTGATTGAGCCAGCTGGACATATTGGGGACAGATTGAGAAGATGAGAACAACAGGATTGGGGCCGGCCCAGTGGCATAGTGGTTAAGTTGGTGCAGTGGGCTTCACCAGCCTGGGGATTCACGGGTTCAGATTCTGGGGGCAGACCTACACACTCTCATCAAGCCAAGCTGTGGTGACATCCTACATAGGAGAACTAGAGGGACTTATGACTAGGATATACAACTATGTATTGGGGCTTTGGGGAGAAAAAAAAAGGGAAGAATGGCAACAGATGTTAGCTCAGGGTCAATTGTCTTTACCAAAAAACGCATACCTAAAACCCAAAAAGAACAGCATTGTATAGCGGATAGGTTGTGAAGTGAAGCAGGATCATTGTTAAGAGTAACTTTCAGAGCTCAAAGATGTGCCACATGATGGATGCAGTGCCATTTAGAAAGAAAGACACCATGGGAAAGAACTGGATTAGGATAAAGATTGCAAGTCTTATATCGGAAGGCTGAGTTGAAGGTGTCCTTGAGATATCAAAAATGTCAAATAAGTAAGTGGAGATATTGCTCTAGACCTCAGAGGAGAGTTCAGATCTAGAGAAACATACAGAACCATCATTTGCATTCAGATGTGACTGAATCTAAGGAATGGGTGCTATCGTCTAGGAGGAAAGAAATTAACGAGAACTGAAGTTCTTCTGGAACCAACACATTGGATAGAGCTATAAAGGAGACAGAGAGAAAACCTACAGAGAATGGAACGAAGACATGGGGGGTGTGTAAGGAGAATCTATAGGGGATAAGGATGGAGAGTTTCGTGAGAAAGTAGTGATAGATGGTGTCAGAAGTTTCTGAGAGGGCTTTTAGGGACACGGAGATCACTGTAGGTCTAAGAGATATATGTCTTGGTGGAATCATGGGGGAAAGAAGCCATATTTGCATGGGCTTAGGAAGTGAGTTTAAGGCAAGGAAATGGAGACTGAGAGATAAGTTAACTCTTGACTGGTAGCTAGAAGGGGGCCAAGTAGCACATGCTTGCAAAATGGAAGACAACTAAACTTGTTTATGTAACTTTGGGAAGAAAACTGTTGAGAAGGTGAGGGAAGAAATGAGGGATGGAGGGAGGAAGAGAAAGAGAGAGAGAGAGAGAATGTGTGAACAATAATGTGAGGATAGTTGATAAGGCAGGAATGATGGGATCCAAAAAACAGGTGGAAGCATTGTCTTCAGAGAAGAGAAGGGAATTGTGTCGATGACACAGGAATGTGGAGGGGATGCACGCTGACGTTTGGTGGCTATAGTGGATTGTGTGAAATATACAAAGTATTGTAATGACTTTGATTTTGTCTGTGAAATAGGTGATGAGAACATTTTTGAGAAAGGGGGAGGAGAGAGAAGATTGAACAATGGAACCAGTGCTGGGTGAACAAGGTAACAAGAGAAATGAAGAAGGACTTCCTGGCAGAATCCTAGACTCCTTTAAATGGAAAGGACGACTCAAGGGATTTCACAGAAGATGGAAGAGTTGAGAAAACATAGGTGAAAGGACTTGTAAGTTTAAATCACTAAGTGTTGGTTCTTTGTAATCACTCCTGTGAATTATCCCATGCCATTCCTGCTTTTCCCTTGTGGTTTTGCAGAGTGTAGAAGGTGCTGAAAATATGAGGAAGTCTTTTTAAGAAAGTCTAAAATGCCAGCTAACACTTATGTCTGTTTAATTTATAAATATGCTCATCATTTCCTTCCATTTCCCCCTTTTTGTGAGTGCTGATGAGTGACTGTAAGAAAGAAGTGTGTGCAGAGAAGGATAGAATAATGTGGCTCTGAGTAGAACGTGCAGCACCACTTTGGATCATTGATTCTTGCTTATCTAGTTAACCAAGCATGACACATAGTAGGTGTTCAGTAGGAGTGGTGATGCAAAAAAGTCAAGATGAACACGGTTCCCTAAGGAGTAAAAGCAAAATATGTTTTTAAAAATAAACGTTTAACCTGAGACCACTGCTAATGGTGAACGAGTCTGGGAGTAAGCAAAATGTGAGCCAGCCTAGGGCATGACCTGCTGTTCACCCAGGTTGTCCAGTGTGATAGGCATGTGCTGCTGAAGCAGATCAGTTGGTGAAGTATTCTGAGAGCGACGCATGATCATACCATGAAGGGTCTGGATGCATCAGACATAGTCCTGCTGGAAAGCGTGAAAGTCTCAGAATCAGCTTTGGTTTTCCTGACCCTTTTGAGCCATTTCCCATATTGTTCCCGAACCTGCAGAGGAAAAGCATACTCTGGATCAGCTCACTGAGAGGGGTGAGGATGGGAAGAGTCCTGGGCGGCAGTTGGATAGTGGTACCTGCTGGCTAAGGAGGCAGTACACCAGGAAGATGGAGACGCCCTGCAGGCTGTTGATGATGGTGAAGAAGTAGGCCATGACGTGGGCAGCTGGACCCACCTGCAGGATTCCCAGACACCACGTGCATCCCAAGATGAAGAGCTGAGCTGTAGCTTTAATAGTCAGCATCCTGTGGAGGAGGAGAAAGGAGGCTCCTAAGGCCCCTAGAGCAAGAAATCCAACGCCATTCACATCTCCACCCCACGGATGCTCCTGCCTTCCTCTGCTGGTGATGAGTTCTCAGGCTGCGCTGTGATCATCTTTGATCTTTGATTCCCCACAATGGAAATGGCACTCAGGTACAGGAGGGCAGCTTGATTTAGATGGAGGACGATAGTGATACTTCAAATGTAAGCTTCAAAAATTTTATGACGCTCCACAGGGATCCCTATTTTCACTCAGCCAACACTACTGAGGAGGTACTGTGCATCGGGCTCTGTGCTGGGGCCTGGGCATTAAAAATAACAAAGGCAAGATTCTATTTTCATTTGGAAAGGA
>NW_025793000.1:1794-2496 GCF_021613505.1 Equus quagga | reverse complement strand
TCTTCTTTGCACTTTTGTCATGGGACTGCTGATAAAAGTCCAAAGAATGTTTATCAACCAATGTCAATTCTTCCTGCTGCTGAGGGAGGAACAATCTGGGATTAGAGATGGATGGAACGTTTTGGCTAGAGTGTCAGCCACACACCCCTGAATCTGAGCTGGCTGCCACAGAAGCATAGCTGGGTCTGATTACTCTGGGTTCTCAGAAGACCCTGAGAAGGGGCAGCAGGGGCTGCTGAGGCACATGGCTTCACTCTTGGTACCATACGTGGCTGTGGGCTGTCACCTGCTCCTCCGGCTTACCTTGTGTTCTGGAGGGTGGACACATCACTGTTAAGGAGAGAGAGCCTGCTTTTCAAAATCCAGAGGGTCATCAGAAAGAAAGCTAAGTTGACCTTCAGGAAACCACAGAAGGATTATTGATTAAATTTCAATCATTTTCTGTATCCTAGCCCGTCCAACATCAATTCCACATAGTTTTCATATTTCCTAACAGTGTTAGAGTTTGTAGTTTTGGGGGCAGTCTTAGAAAACCAAACCAAACCATGACAACCCAAGGACATTCCGGCTCACCCACCCCCTTATAATTCTGCCCTTGTAATGACCCTCAGGTGAGCATGAAGGATGCTCTGAAGTCATCACTCACAGAGAAGATGGCACAGACTGGTCCAAGGAAGCCCCATATAAATCCACTTTCTGAGC
>NW_025793000.1:0-1784 GCF_021613505.1 Equus quagga | reverse complement strand
AGTATATTCAGAGTTGTGCAACCATCACCACAGTCTAACTTTAGGAAATTTTCAGTTCCTCAGAAAGAAACTTCAGAGTGATGTCAGCATCATGATGGAGTGAGTTATTCCCTTTGTCTTCCCTCTAAGTTACAACCCACTGGAAAATCCATTGATGGACAGAGACTCCGTACACAGCGTTACAGGATGCCTGAGAGATCCACGATCTATACATCTGAAGGTGGGTGGACTGGACCCCAAGGAGGCAGAGGAACTAGGGGAGCAGCCCCTTCTCCCTCCCCTCACAGCAGCAATCCAGGGCAGGGGTCCTCACACCTGTGCATGTGCCAATGAGCACACGCTGTGGGGCAGAAACTAGAGGCACAGGGTGGTCATTGCCCATCCCCCTGTGGATCCACTGTATGTGCCTGCAAACAGAGACTGTGGGAGATGAAGCACCAGACATGGCTTGGTCCCTGCCCCTCCTCTAGTTGAACTGGTATATGTCCCTGTGAGCAGACACTGCAGGGGCAGAAACAACAGGCATGACTTACCCCTCCTCCCACACTGAGCACTGGCAGGCGGTGCACACACGTTGAGAATTCAGGACACGGAGGGGACCCAGTGACCCAGCCCCGTTTTCCCTTCCCTGGCAGTGAGGACAGAATACAAAATTCGGATTTTCCTGCCTGGATCAGGTCACTGTGACCTGAGTTTTCAAAATATACCAGCGGGCACTGGAGACCAAAGGATGCGTGAGTGATCAGCAACAACAAACTTTCTCTGCTTAGCTCCTGCTCTCCACAGCCAGTGGAGAGTATAAATTGTGACCAGAGGCTGCAGGAACCACAAGAGAACCAGTGACCCAGCCCCAGTGGTGGCACCCACAACAGTGCATCCACCTGCATCAGGGGTTGCAAGAAAAGTCCCCAGGTCCCCAGGCCACCAGCAGTGACACTGACACTGGTGAACCCAGGACACCTCAGACAAGCCATGAGCAGCAGCACAGGAGGTGCACAGGGCAGCAGCAGCCAAGCCCCTGGAGAACCTGTGGGGGAACATGAGGCCCAGGTGACCCCAGAAGCAGCAGAAGTGCTTGCAGCCTGGTGATCCTGGTGGGAACATCTGAGACCACAGCAGCATCACAAGCAGCAAGGCCCCAGCCACCTCAGAAGCACAAGTGGCACAAGGAAGAGACAGACAATGCCCCTGGCAGGGGCAGTGGAGTGTGGAAAGTGCGGGCTCAAATACCACCAGAACCAGCTCAGAACCAAAGTAACCAAAGCCATACCCAAATAAGAAAGGTGTTTACTCCCACAAATGCGCTGGCAGAGGATCAACTCATTAAGCACTCTGAAGAAGTACAGTAACACTGAAGGACGGAAAGAGGATGACAACCCTCCAAAACCAAACGTGCAGTCAAAGAAGATTGCAGTCTAACTGAGACAGAATTCAAAATAGCTGTCATGAAGAAACTCAGTGGGTTACACAAAAACTCAGAAAGACAGTTCAGGGGCTCAGGAATAAAATTAATGAACAGAAAGAGTAATTCATCAGAGATAGAACCTATTAAGAAAAATGAAACAAATTCTGGAGAAGAAGAACACAATTAATGAGATAAAAAATAAAGTAGAAAGCATTAAAAATAGAGTAGACCATGTGGAAGACAGAATTAGTGAGCTCAAAAATAGAAAACTAGAACTGATTCAGATGGAGGAAGAGAGAGAACTAAATTTGTTTACAAAATGAAGAAATTCTATGAGAAATATCTGATTCGATTAGGAAAAGTAACACAAGGATAATAG
>NW_025792999.1:0-10627 GCF_021613505.1 Equus quagga | reverse complement strand
TCCATGTCTTCATGGTTTTATAGCTCATTTCTCTTTATTGTTGAATAGCATTCTCTTGTCTGTTGTCAGTTTATTTATCCATTCTTCTACTGAAGGACATCTTTGTTGTTTGGGAAATTATGACAGGGTTTGGCAATTATGAACGAGGCTGCTATAAACATCCATGTAAGACTTCTTTGTGGATGAAAGTTTTCAACTTCTTTGGATAAATACTAAAGAACATGATTGCAGGAATGTATGGTAAGAGTATGTTTTAGTTTTGTAAGAAACTGTCAAATGTCTTCTAAAGTGGTTTCACCATTTTGCATTCCTACCAACAATGAGTGAAGAGTTCTTGTTCTACATTCTTGCCAGCATTTGGTGCTGCCTGTGTTTTGTATTTTGGCCATTCTAATAGGTGTGTAGTAGTATCTCATTGTTAATTTAATTTGCAATAGCCTAATGACACAGGATGTTGAACACCTTTCCATATACTTACTTCTGCAGAAGTATACTGAATATCTTCTTTGGTGAGGTGTCTGTTGAGGCTTTTCCTCACTTTTTGATATGATTGTTCGCTTTCTTATCATTGAATTTTAAGAGTTCTTTGTATATTTTGGTAAAAGATCTTTATTAGATATAACTTGCAAATATTTCTCCCAGTCTGTAGCTTGTCTTCTCATTCTCTTGCATTGACTTTTATAAAGCACAAGTTTTACATTTTCATAAGGTCCAGTTTATTATTATTTTCATTCGTGGATCCCACCTTCCATGTTGTAACTAAAAAGTCATTGCCAGACTAAAGATCATCTCTATTTTCTCCTATCTTATATTCTAATAGTTTTATATTTTTGCATTTTATGATCCATTTTGAGTTAATTTTTCTGAAGAGTATAAGGTCTCTGTCTAGATTTATTTTTTTGAATGTGTGTCCAGTTGTTCTAGCACCATTTGTTGAAAACCTATCTTTGCTCCATTATACTGTCTGTTCCTTTGTCAAAGATCAGTCGACCATATTTATAAGGGTCTGTTTCTGGGCTCTCTCTTCTGCTCTGTGGATCTATTTATGTATTTTTTCATCACGACCAGACTGTATTCTTTATTGTAGCTTTGTAGCAAATTTTGAAGTCGAGGGCATCAGTCCTCTAGCTTTGTTCTCCTTCAATATTGATTTGACTATTCTGAGTCTTTCACTTCTCCATATAAACTTTAGAATCATTTGGTTGATATCCAGAAAAGGAATTGCTGGAATTTTGATGGGGATTGCATTGAATCTATGGTCAAGTTAGGAAGAACAAGTACCTTGACAATACTGAGATTTCTCATTCATGAAAGTGGAATATTTTTCCATTTATCTATTTCCTGTTTGATATCCTTCATTAGAATTTTGTCATTTTCCTCATATAAGTCTTATAATATGTATTTTGTTAGATTTGTACTTAAGTATTTCATTTTGGGGGGAGTTGTTAGTGATGTGCTTTTCATTTCAAATTCCATTTGTTCATTGCTAGTATATATTAATCTTGTATCCTTGAACCTGGTTATAATCTCTTATTAGTTCCAGGAGTTTCTTAAAATCAATTCGGTTAGATTTTCTACATAGATGATCATACCATCTGTGAGCAGACAGTTTTATGTCTTCCTTCCTACCTCTGTATCTTTTATTTCCTTTTCTTGTCTTATTGTATTAGCTATGATTTTCAGTACAATTTGAAAAGCAATGGTGGGAGGGGACATCCTTGTCTTGTTCATGATCTTAGCAGGTAAGCTGTGAGTTTCTCACGTTAAATATGATATTAGCTGTAAGGTATTTTGCAGATATTCTTTATCAAGTTGAAGAAGCTCCTTTCTATTCCTATTTCCCAACAATTTTTATCATGAATGGGTGTTGAATTTTGTCAGATGATTTTTCTGAATCTATTTATATGATCATGTGATTTTTCTTCTTGAGCCTGTTGATGTGATGGATTATATTCATTGATTTCAAATGGTGAACCAGCCTTGCACACCTGGGATAAGCCCCACTTGGTCATGAAGTATAATTGTTTTTATACATTGTTGGATTTGATTTGCTGATATTTTGTTGAGGATTTTTGCATCTATGTTCATGAGAGATACTGGTCCGTAGTTTTATTTTCTTTTAATATGTTGGTCTGATTTTGGTATCAGGGTAATGATAATCTCACAGAATGATCATCTTAGAAGTTGTTGATTTTTCACTTTATTCACCTTTTACTGGTTGTTAGGATGGAGTGGCGACTTTTAAGTTCCCAATGTGCCCTACTGGCTATGGAAATTTGAGTCCATGCTAAAGCAAATTACTTGTGCCTTCTGCATCTGTTTGAGCCCATAAATATATATATCATTTCTTTTTAAAATAGCAAGCAGTTATAGTAATTTGTTGGATAAAATAACACCTTTTTAACAATGAACATTTTTGTTCTCATTGTCTCTTGGAATCCCGTGGTTGAATTTTGTCTGTATCAAAGCCTGTGAGCAAGCCTTGAATTGCTTTGTCAACAGGAGAATTTTTGCCAAAAGAAGAGTGTAATGAGTCATTAAAAATCCTAAGTGTCTACACTGTGAGTCTCCTATGGATGTTTACCAGATACACAGATTATATCACTTTATGACCTAAAAAATTTCCAGTGTGATTCATCTTCAATGTCACAAGACCCATTTTTCAGGGTAAATTTTACTACAACCAGGATCTTCTGTAGAGTCTTCTCTTGCTCTAAACTCACTCAAAATTTGCAACTTTTTAGGTAACCCCATAAACTGATGTATATATCCAATGTGTTATATGTTGCTTTCAAAATCTGAAAAGTGAAGGGAAGCACTTCCAGAATGGTGGAATAATGGTCTATGAAAATTCATTCCTTCATGAAAAAAATGAAAGTACTAGTAAAAATCATCAAAATAAACTTTTTTGGAGATCTGGAAATTAATAAAAGACTTTCAATAATCTAGGGATTGTTTATTTTTTTAAAAAAAAGCTGAATGCTGGAAACAACACTGACTTCTGTGGCATTTTAACTCTCCCTATTACATAACCCTCTCCCCAGGACCTTAGAACTTTTGCAATCATGATACCCATGAAAACCAGGAGTTGGATATTCATTGGAGGGGGCTGAACAGGTTGAGTCCTCCAGACTTCGCTTCAAGAGATTTATTTTATCTTTCAGCACCTTATAGTCTCCATCTGCAGGGCTTGTTTTTATCTAATCTGACTCAGAGCTCATGCTGTCAGGAAATTTTCTCTAAGGCATTTATCTAAGAAAAATCGAATGCAAAACATCGAATATCCCAGTTTCCCAAGGTGAAAATAATAAATGGGACAAACAAGAAGCTGACCCAAAAACTTAACAGAAAAATCTGTGGAATGAGATATCGATAGAGGAGTTTGAAAAGCCCCTATATATCCCTGGAACTCTAGAAGGCCATGTGCATGCCCATGCCTGTATGAATTCTCAGGAATTACCTAAGAAAGCTCTAACCTTTCAATGTCAACTAACCTTGAGGCTCTGCACAAAGGAAGTGAAGGGTAGAGTATAGTTGTAAACTTCTTGCTGGACCATTGAAGACATGCCCCAATATACACACATAATCCCTTATTAGGCCTGGGAGACTGATGGTTTAACACATTTAAGGAAATTGCCAACCAATAATTAGCTGACCACTAAACAAACTGAGCAAAGAATTCAGGGGAAACTCATGACAAAGAATTCAGATGTTAAAATTAGTCCAGGAAAGTCAATGAAGGAACAAGTTGCAACAATAACAAACAGGAACTACAAGAAATTCTGAGCGGTAGTGGTGGGGTAAATATAATTTCCAGAGTTGCCGCATTATATTATTTAAATTTCTAGTTTTCATCAAAAAAGTAAGACAAGCAAAGAAACAGGAATGTATGACTCATACAAAGAAAAAAAAACCTGCAATAGATACATACTGTCCCTAAGGCAGCCTCGATGGTGGACTTACTACACAAAGACTTTAAATTAGTTATTGAAAAATATTCAAAGAATTAAAAAAGCCATTTCTAAAGAGCTAAAGGAAAGAACTATAGAACAATGCTTCAACAACTAAATGATTTATAACAATCAATGAATGAAAATTTTTAAAAAGAACCAAAAGAAATTCTAGAGTTGAAAGTACAATAATTGAAAGGAAAAATCCATTAAAGTGGCTCAATATAAGAATAAACAAATGATGAGGTTAAAGGCAGGTCACTGACATTATCTAGTCTGAGAGATGGAAAGAAAAAAGGATGCAGAAAAATGAAGTGAGTCTCAGAGGTCTGTGGAGCAACCACAAGAATACCAAGATACACATATGAGAGTCCAAAAATAAGAGGTGATGGAGATGTAAGTAAAAAGAATATTTGAAAAAATAATGATTAAACTGAAAAAATTTGATGAAATTCATTTTTCTACACAGGCAAGAAGCTCGATGACGGCCACCTAGGCTAGACTTAAAGAGCTACACCAAGCACATCATAACCAAACTGTGGAGGCCAAAGAAAAAGAGAGAATCTGGAAAACTGCAGGAAGAGGCAACTCATTACCTACCTACAAGGGGTCCTCAATAAGATTTACAGACAATATCTCATCAAAAACCATGGAAGCCTGAAGACAGTGGATAACATACTCAATGTGCTGAAGAAGAAAAAAGACACTGTCAGTCCGGAATTATACATCATGCAAAACCATCATTCAAAAATGAAGAAAATATATTCTCAGATAAATGAAAATTGACAGAAATCATTACTAGTAGATTTGCCCTAAAACAGACAGTAAAAGCAGTCCTTCAGGCTGAGAAGATAGCTCACTAGATAGTCTCTTGAATTCACAGGAAGAAATGAAGAGCACTGGTAAAAATAACTAAATAGGCAAACATAAAAGACAATATAAATATGTATATATATATTTGCTTCCCATTCTTTTATTATGTGATTTAAAAGACAATAGCATAAGCAAGTCAAAACCTATGTGAATGCCCTTACGGTATATAAAGATGTACTTTGTATGATGATAACAGTACAAAGGAGAGGGAAAGAGAATGGAGCTATATAAAAGCAAACATTTTATTTAATCACATATCATAACATTTTAAAGTGTATAATTTAGTGATTTTTAGTGTGTTTACAAAGTTCTACAATTATCACTACTGTCTAATTCCAGAAGCTTTTCTTCATTCCTAAAAGCAACCCAGGGCAGAGGATTCTGGGAAGATGGTGGAGTAGGGCGCACCAGAAATCTGCCTCCCCAACTGGACAATAATTACACTGGCAGAATCTGTCTGATATAACTTTTCTGGAACTCTGGAGTCTATTGAAGGCTTACAACTTCCAGGGCAAAGCTTGGATGGTAAATTGCAGTTAATTTCAGTCAATTTCAGCTCTTGGCAGAGTAGCAGCTCCTCATCCTCACCCTCCTCAGCCCCGTGGCAGGCAGCTGTGCATGTGTTCCTGGAGCAGCTTGCACACAGCTTTTGGGAGAGTGGGCAAAAATGACCTACCCTCCAGATATCAGGATCTGTGCTCTGATCACTGCTGTTCCTGATCACAAAGGTGCAGACAAAGAGATGGTGGCCATTGTTGTTGCATCTCCTCTCATTGCTAAAAGCTCTTACTTCTATGGTTGAAGTGAGTTCCATGGTGTTTAAAGGGGATGATGCCTTTTTCTCTCCTTCATTTTTCTCTTTTTCCTTTTTGAGCAGGATATCAAAGAATAGGACATTCAAAAGTAACTGCATATACTAGGGAAATTAGAAAGTCACCATGCATACCCAGGGGAAGGATGAGGCTCAGAAAAGACCTGGGAAGACCTTAAGTGTACCCCTCAGGCTGATCCTTGGCATGGAGACAGCCTACAACAATAAAAAACAAAACAAAACAGTAACAATGGCAACTAAACCAAAAGAAAACGAGTAATCAGCAAATCTGGGCAACGGAGGAGAATCTGTTTTCCAGAGTTACCACATTGTTAGATTCAGATGTCTAGTTTTCAACATAAAATCACAAAGCATATGAATAAATGGGAAAGTGTGGCCCATTCAAATGAAAAAAAATCAGCAGAAATTGTCCTTAAAGAGACCTAATGACTGACAAAAACTTTAACACCGCTAATCTTAAAGAAACTCAAGGAGTAACAGAAGATAGGACAAAAGTCAAGAAAACCACATATCAATAAAATGGAAATACCAATAAAGAGATAGGCAACCTCTATATCAATAAACCTCAATAAAGAGATCACATGTTTTTAGAGCATGGGTAGAGAGATTCAGATTTAAGGACCTGCCATTGTTACATAAAAGATATGTGAGTATCAAGTGTCAAATATTTCTGGACTTAGCTTTTATGTTTTTTTCTTATATTACTTTATAACAGTCTCTTTCAAATTATACATCCTAATTACTTGTTTCTATATTTGTTTTTTTAAGAAATATTGGGGTTTTTTGGTGCAAAACTTCTGAGTTGGAAGATTTTATGTGGATGTTGTCTTGTCTGAGTTGAATTGAAACTTTTTGTAAATTGATTAGCAACAATCTTGTGCCATTTTCATTAAACGTATCTGCCATATACAAAGAATTAAGCTTTTTACTTCATTCCAGTGCCCTCTTGGATTTGAGAATTTTAAATATAAACTGATTAATTGAAAATAAAGGGTTCTTGTTCATGCAATCTTTTGTCTTTGCTATTATTAAGTGACTTGTTCTTTCCTGTTAGATTGCTATTTTTTCACTTAATTCCCCTAGAGTGATTGGCCAGGAGAAGCCTCTGAAAATATAGAATGCACTGGAAGGATTATGTAGACGGTCTCAGTTCTCTAGAGCATGATTCCTCAGTGAATTTAATTTTGAACAGTCAGCCTTGGGGACAAACTGTTCGAACAACTCAGTGAAGTGATTTATTTTTCGTTGTTGATTAACCCAGTCACATCTTCCTTTGCCTTGGGGAACATTTCTCTTCGGGTATTAATACTACTATCAAGCTGTAAAATAAAAGCTATTACCTTACTAGACATGAACTACATTAAAACTGTCATATGAACGCTCAAAAAATATCTAAAACAAAGCTCATTTCTTTGATTATCCAGCTTCCTGCAATATTGACCAAAAATGCTATTAAAGATTTGTTCCACTAATTTAATCAGTTAAACTTAATAATTAGGTTTTAAACTTGGTTCTTGATACATATTCTCAACCACAGCTTTCAAATTTGGTGATTCATCAGTCACATCAACGTATATTCTTGATGCCAACTCTGGATAATTTCATAATCCAAACTGTAAAGTGTTTATGAAAGTTGAAGAAGATGGTCATACTTTCTGTGGTCATAAAGAGATATATCCATGTGTGAGAAAGCATTTACAGCTGGGTAACTGCGTGTACCCTGATCTTTCTCTGCAGTCACACCTGGGTTGATGTGGTGGCAGTCCTGACTTATCTTCATCAAACTAAATCGTCATCTTCCAGGACCAGAGATAGAATTTCAGAAACTTGGATTTAGAACAAGTGACAGAAGAGGAAATAAAAAACACAGGTAACATATTCACACAAACTCTTCACTGCTACGAGCATAGGGCAAAGTAGACTTAGTTGGAATGAACTATGTGTCGTTCTTGAGAAGCAGGTTTTGTCTTTGACCCAAAATGTTTTAAGCCAGAAGCTCCTGGCATAAAGTAACACATGTATTGTCTGTATTTTATAGAATACTATTGGAATAATCGCAATGGAAATAATTTTCTCCAGTATTTTGTGTTCCAGTTGTTTAAATGTATACTGAAATACAGAGAATGCAGAGCAGCGCAGAGCATATAACATACAACATACAATATAACATGGCACAGATATGTTCTTCAAAATAGCTTTTTCAGATTGCTTTATATAATCTAGAGAATCTAACACTTATTTGTTTTGAATCTCAGTATTTTGCAGATAATAGTAATGACTACTATAGTTGTTTAATAAATCATTACCTTGTGTCTGCTATCTTTAAGTGTTCTGGTTATGTATAGATGTTTTATTTCTGTTGGTAATTTTTTTATTGTGGTAAAATATACGTAACACATTTTTGTGCGTCGATCACCACTATCCATCTCCAGAATTTTTCATTGACCCAAACTGACAATGCACCCATTAAACAGTAACTCTCATTTGCTCCTCCCCCGAGCCCCTGGTAACTACTCTTGTATTTCTGTCTCTCTGAATATGACTATTCTAGGTGACTCATAAAAGAGATCACCCTTTTGTGATCTCTTTCCCTTTTGTGTCTGGCTTATTACACTTACAACAATGTCTTCAAGGTTCATCCATGTTGTAGCATGTATCATAATTTACTTCCTTTATAAGGCTGAATAATTTATTTTATTATATTTTCTTATTATATTCTTCTGAGGCTCAAATTCCAAACCAGAAGTTAGAATCTGAATTCCCAAAAAGTGCACTGTGCAGACATCCCGCCCACCTGTGCAAAATTACAAAAGAAAACTGACAAAGACTATCTATGAGATAGGCAGTCTACTCTCTCTGATTGTTGTTTTTCTGTGTTTGTCCTTAAAGTCTATTCAACCACATTCAGGTTTTAGAGGTAGTATTTTTCCTTTACTATGAAGAAATTGACTTGGAAAATGATATTTCTTTCTTTTAAAAAAATCAAATGAACTGATTAAGTGTTTATTAAGACCTCAAAACTTTTACTGCACCATTTTTTATGGTCATTGTTCAATCATTTTTAAAAAAGGAGTTGCTTACAGGGGAAACAGGTTTTACTATACAGACAGTTAAATAGAAACCTCTTTAGGCATTGTGATCGTATGTTTCAAAAGGATCTGGACTAAAACTCAAAATATCAGAATCTATAATTTCCAATATCTTGTTGATTAAAAGTATTTCCCAGTATTTTAAACCTAGCAAACCATATAAGTGGTTTTTATTTATGCCTTATGTTGTTGAATTTGGCATAGTGTGCATCCACTTAATTTATCTTAATTGTCATTGTGGGATACTTACAAGGGATTTACATTTTTTCAAGATTCTTTAATGATTTATTGTTTCTCACTGAATACGTTAAGAAATTTGAACAATCTCATGAATGTTTGAATCAGATATATTTATTTTTTATAAAATATAATATTGGTAAAGTATAGAAATTTGCATCATGGCAAGTCAAATTAACAATTTTCAATAGTTTAGAGTAATAAGTTCATAAGAACATTTTTAATAGTCAAATATTTATTAATCACTTAAAATATATTAGACACACTCATAGATTCTGGAGATACAATCATTAATAAGGTATGTTTTCTATCCTGGCAGACCCAACATATGATAGTGGAAAACACAGCTATAGACAAATAAGTGTTGTAAAGACTCAACAGGTCAGGGGATTAAACCCTCCTAGTGGAAGCTATCTTTGAATGCTTAGACTACTCCTATAAATTATGACTATTTACTTTCCACTGTAAATGCAGTTTAGCTTCATAATTGTGAGTGAAGATATTTAATTATGTATATATGCAATGACTTGCCAGAAACCCTGAAGGTGGAACTCCTTGTTTAGGCAACTGATCTCATCTACTGATATATCTTAAAGCTTAGAATTTTATTTACTCATTTTTCTTTGATTTGGAAGTACAGGATTCGGAAAGGCAAGTCCTGGTACTGATGCTGAGTTATCCCTTGGGCCACCTCCTGATTGATAGCTCAGGAAATCTGAAATTTGAAATTTCCTCTTCACCCAACTCATTCAAACCCCCCAAACCAAACTGTTTACCAATTTCAAAGCAAGTTTCATTCAACCTACTGTCTTTGCTGGTTGCTATCTATCTTTTGTCTATTCTCTCTTATTTTCTCTCATCTACACTTATATTCTCTTTCTGATGCTTGGGTACAAATTTGCCTAGAAGCACAAAGGATAGAATAGTCTCTTGCTCTTCACAAATGATCATCTGCAAATGTGTGCTCTGAAACAGAGCACAATTAAAATAATTCTGCCTTACAAATAAAACTGACTCTGGATCATTCCCGAAAGGCCTGACAAATACTGTATTTTCCTCAAGTGAGAATGAATACCTTGTATTCAACATGGACTCAGATACCCAGAACCAATTATATGAACAAAATAACTAGTCTCATACATTATTAATAATCAAACAACCTTTCACACATGCTAATTCACCCTGATTGACATAAAGAGGATCTACCAACAAAAGTGTTATTGTGTCATTAGGATAAGAGTTTCAATGACAAAAATTCAGAAACATACATCTGGAAAGATCGTAGCATTTCCAATAAGAATATAAGTTGGGATGTGACTTTTCCCAAGATGACTGAGCAAAATCAAGTAATACTTCTGGATTTTCATATAGAATTCTTTCTACTACACCATGATTCTGCCTAAAATCTTTATTTTGGCCTTCTGAATTGAGCTATGGTTAGCAATAATTAATTCCAAGCAATATTGGAAAGTAAGGAAAATGTCTAGCACCCAACCCATTCATTTTGATTAGTATTATCCATTTTTTCCTTCGATAACCTAGGTAGTAATAAATGTTGATTCAGTTTGTGTATGTATCCCTGTGTGTGCATGCGTATGTGTATGTATTTTCAAACAAAGCATTGCTTTCATTGGACTTTCTTGGCT
>NW_025792998.1:0-10506 GCF_021613505.1 Equus quagga | reverse complement strand
GCTGGTGGTCATGATCCCCCAACACGGTCTGGGTCCCCCAGGGAAGGACCTAAATTGTTCCTATTAATTCTTGACAAAACAGCAGGAAAAATACCGTACAGGGCTCTCTCCTTGGTGTCTTTCCCATAGAGGTTGTGTTTGGCGGCGATGTAGTTGAGAATGGCTCTGCTCTGCACCAGCTTCATCCCATCAATTTCCACCATTGGCACCTGCTGGAACATCAAACTCCCATCTTTCAAAAGAAGAACAGGAAAAGTAGAGTGAAATGCTTTATGGATCTCATTCTTTGAAGATGAAAAGCTGTTTGTTGAAAGGACTAGCAATGTAAAATGGAACTGAAATTACTGGGTAAAACTTTAACAGAAGAGCAGTTGTTGTGAGCTTCCCACAGTCCTTCTTTTGTGTTCAAGCCTCCCTTCACTTTTGAACCTGTTATTTCATTTCTGGTTTTATTCCCCATCCAGATACTTGGTAGGTCCCTGTATTTCTTGTGCTCGATTTCTCTTCATGGATATTTGAGGAAGAAGTTGGGAGAAGCTGCAACAGGACCACCAGGCATTTGCTATTTCAGGTGGGACGTTCCGAGAACAAGTCTATGGTGCAGCTGGCATTAAGGCCAGTAGTAAGTGAGATTTCTATGGAGGGTGATTTGTTCCACCATTGGATAGTGTTGGTGGGGGCCCCTGTTTTCCCCACCCAGTCCTGCTGGCCTCCCTCTTTCTCTCTCTCCTCACTGACTTACCTGGCATTCCAACTATCTCAACAGCATCTTGTGATCTGAGTCTACAATACGGTTAGGACTTCACGTTTTCCAGTCATCAGGGAGAGAATTCTAGGCAACTGCTGGGCCTGTTTCTCCTCTTTCACTCTATTGCATGTGTTTGCTGTCCTTTCTGGGAGGCTGTGGCATCCTGAGCTGATACAGCTCAGTCATGGTGCAGAAAAGCAGAAGAAAGCAAAGAGAGGGATCCACAGGACACCGGGGATGGTCCCGTAGCAAATAGAAGCTTTCAGCCCTTCCTGGTCCTGAGGGAGTTACCAAAGCTGCTCAGGGAGCCCCACCCCATACATTTGAAGCACTTCTCTCCCTCTCTTTGGGCCCCAACTCCCAGCATACACACACATAGGCATTGCCTGGGGTTAAATCTCAACACGTGACTTCGACTAGATCCTCTCATCAGAGGAATTTAGACACTTGGTCTTACCATTTTTTAGCTTTTCAAAGTCTTCTGGAGTGTCTATAAATGTCTCTTCAAACTGGAAAGCAGAAACAGTAAGTGAGCTCCTGTTCTTTCATTCCACAGCATTATAAAAGTTTTAAACTTGAATGTCCGGCACATAATAAGGAGGAGGAGGATTTCTGAGCTTGTCAGACTACATAGGGGAGTGTGATCAGGGAGACTGGAAATTTAGGTTAGAGCCACCAAGGAAAGAGCACGGGTGGCAGCAGGTAACGGCTCATTCTTGAGGTTTCAATTCACCTCCACTTTGTTTCCACCTCTGTGGACGATCCTGGTCATTGCGGGGAAGTCACGGAGGGAAGGGACTGGGAAGTTCACCTAGTTACGGGATTTTAATATCTCAGGAAAGCCTGTCTCTCCAGGTGAGATCACGACAGGACCTTGTGTGTCCTCCAGTATAGGGTAACCATGGGGCCATGACCATCCCAGAAGCTATCACCAGTGACTTCTGCTGTCATTGACATCACTGCATCCCACGAGGCCCCACTTAGTATGAAATGAGTCCTGTTTGCTGCACACTTTTAACTCTAAGATTCAGAATTTCCTCTCCTGGGAAATTGGGACACCCTAGGTTAGATTCCCAACTTAAGAAAGGAAAAAGAGTTCCCAAACTAGTTTAGAAAAATTGATTTTTAATCAAGAAACCTTGGTTTCTGATATGACTGCCTGGATTTGAGCATCATTTCTTACACGTGCTACCTCTTGACGTTGGACATGTCACCAAATCTCCTCGTGTCTCAGTATCCTCATCTATATATGGGTATAGTTATGGCACCTATGTTATAGGTTGGTGGGAAGATCAAATCAGTAAGGTATGCAAAGGCCTTTAAACAGCACCATGTATACATTAGGTGCTCAATAAACAGAAGTTGTCAGGATTTTCAAAGATCGTTGCTTTCATCATGTTATCCCTTTTTTTTTTTAAATTTAAAGCCACCTCACATTTGTGAACCTATCCTCCGTCCTTGACCTACATTCAGGACTTTGACCTTGGTGTAGATTCTCCTTCTCCTGAGACAAGTCTCTCTGGTTGGAGGGCAGCCAGCAGCAAGGCCGTCATCTGACCAGAAGCTCTGAGTGCTTGTGGGGTTTCAATACAAATATGAAAATCAGTCAGTATATGATCATGCAGTTTACTTAATCGGCAGAATCGACCAAACCAAAGGTCAAAAGAGACCAATGTCAAGAAAATGGATCTCAGTGTTGATGCGATTTGGTTCCAATCTTGGCTCTGCCTCACGGTAGCTGTGTGATCAGGGCACAGTCACTTAGCATCTCCAGGCCTCAGTTTCCTCCTCTATCAAACACAGGGAGGACATTTTCTTAAACGGAGTATGTTGTGTTAAAATACAGATTACAGGACCCAGGCCACACACACCAAGTATAACTAGTAGTGCTGTTTGCAGTGGCTGCTATGGTTTAAAGGGTTCTTGATGGTGAAAAGCTTGGGAATCTGGGGAATTCTAACTTGTCCAGTGGAAGCATTTATTGTGGATCCACATGGCTCCACAGAGTCAGACTATAGAGATAGTGAGGTGGGGCGCAGCAACTCCTAAAGCACCCAGTTCCAGACAAACATAAGGGATGGTGGTTGCTCATCTAGGGAGGGGGGCCAAGGTGGGATGGGTTGGCTGGTGAGATGACGTTTGTGAGGCTAATGGAGACGGATGGGATGGTGAGGACCAGGCTTTGGGCACAGGGAACCTAGAAGCCATGACCGAGAGCCTCTGGTAAGTCCTGCCGCACCCCTCTTGTCAGTCAAGCTGATGGAGAAGAGGAAGCCTGGGATGCGCTCAGCATCTCCTCTACTTCCCCCTCCTGTGCTGAAGTCATCCTGCCAGGGGCTCTGAACACATCCCTGAACCCCACAGCTGACCCTGGAGGCAGCACAGTAGAGGTTCCTGTCACAGGATGCCACCTCACCTGGATCCCTCCTCTTCTGCTCCCACATGAGGTACAAGATCTCCTGAGCTCGTCCGTGACTCCTTCCCAGGAAAACCCTCCCAGACTTGCTGGTCTGTGTGATCTGGACTGAGAAATGTTTTTCACAGTGACACCTCCAGAGGGCAGCACTCAACAGAGTCCCAGGAAAACCTACCAGCTTTCCACTGGGACTGTGGCATTTTGGCACTGTAAATGCTTGGGTGTCCTCCTAGATGCTCCCTCCTCCTTTTAATCACCTCCTTACTTGTGTGCAACCTCAATAGAATGTAAGCTGCCTGAGGACAGGGCCCTTGTTCATCTGTTTCTCTGCACCTGGCGCTTGAAGGTGCTGAACAAAACCACTGCTGAGTGAGTGTATTACTCTTTCACAGGTGGTTACTTACAATTCACTCCTCCCATATTTCTGGCTCTATCTTAGCTTTTATTATGTTTTACTTAATTTTTCTCATTTTATTGTGGAAATTTCTAGCATGTATAAAGATAAACAGGAAAGTATAATGCTGCTCCGTGTACCCTTCATCCAGTCCCATAATAACCAACTCAAGCCAAACTCCTGTCATCTGTATGCCCACGACTCTTCCTCTCTTGTAGTAATTTGAAAAATAGAAACATCATATATTTCATTTTTAAACATTTCAATGTACATCTTCAAAATAAAAGAACTACTTAAACAACAAGCACAGTACATTATCACACCTAAAGCATCAAAGATAATTCTTTAATATTATCTACTATTTGTTCATGTTCATGTTTCTAATTATTGAATAAATGTCATAAATGATATTTTACACTTTGTTTCTATCCAAATCCAAATAAATTCCACACATTGTGGTGAGCTTCTTAAATTTACTTTAATTGTTTATGCTGTTTGATGACAAGAAATTGTAATTTTATGTTAGGTCAAATCTGTTCATCTCTTAATTGCTGTATTTTTTCTCAATGCATAACTCTTGAGAAAAGAGATGGTTTAGAGAGAATAGTCTCCTAGCTCATGGGAGGAAGGACTTCGATAGTCACTTCTAGATCCAACTGAAGACGACCAAACTCAGAACCGACCTCGACTCCAGCGGCAGCCAGGAGCCACCGGATCGGCTCCATCCGGCCTCGTCCATTGAAGTAGTGAAGCATGGGCTTCGCTGCCATGATGCAGTCTCCTGGGCTCTCTCCACCTGAATCAATGAAGGAGTGAATGAATGAAACAACAGAAACAAAACTGCACTTTAAGATCCGTGATTAACAGCACCAACAATGCTGAGGAAGGGTCTGCCTCCTTCCTGGCAGACTTGGAGAGTCCCTGGAATGCCTTCCTTGGCCCAACTTCTCACCCTCAGGAGCCGAGCCCAGGAAACTGCATCAAACCATTCTCCAGTGTCCACTGGGTAAAATCTGGTGGGCTTAGCCGCCTAATAGGTGAGAGTCTGTGGTAAGGATGTGTGCTTGATTTTAGGGGGAGGGAGAAGCATTAGAGAACTACTATTTATTGAACATCTCCTCTTAACAATCCTGATGGAATGCTAACTCCTTTGCATATATTTTATCTTTTTTTTTTTCCTGAGGAAGATTTACCCTGAGCTTACATCAGGTGCCAATCTTCCTCTTTTTTTTGGCTTGATGAAGATTACCCCTGTGCTAACATCTGTGCCAATCTTCCTCTGTTTTGTATGTGGGTGGCCACCACAGCATGGCCAAGGAGTGGTGCAGGTCTGCGCTCAAGATGGGAACCTGCGAATCCAGAATACTAATGCAGAGCGTGCCGAGCTTAACTACTATGCCACGGGGCCAGATCCTGGATACATCACATCTTTAATCTCCTAACAACCCCATGAAATAGTTGTTATTTTATCCATTTTATAGTTATCGAGACCACGGCTTAGACATTAAATGACACATCCACAGTCACACTTCAGCTAGTGTTGGATGTGGAAATCCAGCCCAGGAGTAAAGGGAGGGCAGGGTGGGAACCGACACAGATGCAGGCCCTGGGAGCCTGTGAGGGCCTTGAACCATAGTGCTTCCCTGACAGCGAGGAGGCAGAGGGAGCAGTGTTAAGGCTTCATTTGTTCCAGAGCTGGAATTGGGGCTCAGACTCGCTGAACTGTGGCTCAAAAGATCCTAATCCTTTGCACAGATGCAGGATGCTGATTCCTTGCTTTTCATGGAATGCTACTTTCTACCTCTACTTGGTGCATTTTATAATATATAGAGACAGAAGTTACTGCATTAACTTTTCAGTATATGGAGTGGACATTTGTTCACTGTCTGTCATACAGTGGATGCTCACTAATTTGCCGTCATTTAATCCTACAAAAATCTCCTGAGGTGGAATCTCTTATTACTCTCACTTCACAGCTGGGGAGACGGAGGTTTCTAGAGTAACTTGCCCAATGTAGGTTGTGGTCCTGGGATTCAAACCCACTTCTACGTGAAACCAAAGTCTAGGACTCATTTTCTGTATCGGGATTTTTCAAAATACACATGATCATCCTTTAGTGGATTGTGAAATCCACCAACTTTTAAAACAAAATACAAGACAGTAGACACTATCCAAGTATACCATATGCAGACAAGGGGAGCATCATTTCAGGAGTTTTACATTCAGTCATAAGTGTGTTGCATGCGTGGATGTGTGCACACTCATTTGGCCAACAGATGGTAAGAGAGACACAGGTTGTGTCCAGTCAGCAAACTCTGAAAGCCCTTGTTCCATCCCAGGCTGCGTGGGTAGTCGACACCGCAGGGGACCAGAGACTGACACCCAGCGGCTCCAACAGTGGACATGGCTGGTTCTCTCATGGGAGTGAATGCAAGTGAAACTGGCAAACATTTAGCCATTGATGATGAAGTAGCTAGGAACTAAAGGTTTTTTCCTTGTTGCAGTTACTGACTCTAGCTTTCAGCTGTTTAACCTGCCCATTGTTAACTACGCTGCTTAGGCCATATGCTATCTGACTCCCACTAGGCTCCTATAGATACCATCTTCCTGGAGCCTGGGTCACCATGGTGATTGGTATTTGAGCTATTTCTCAGGAATTAGAGCCCTTTTTCCCCTCCAGGCTAGCTGATACCACCAACATATCAACTGGGCATGCACAGATGTCTGATAGGTGACATTTTGAGGTCAAGAGGCTAAAAACTCCACCCTCATATCATGCTCACACTGCCATTTTGTGAGCATGGGTCATATGAAGAGGCATGGAGTCTGACTACACTTGCACAGATCATCAATTGCCTCACCTCTCCTCCCCTCCAATCACCTCTCTCCACACTTCAGACCACCTTGCCCCCATCCCATAAACATCCCTGAGTCCCGATTTTTGGGGAAGCAGATTTGAGGCTCATGTTTTCGCTTCCTACATGGCTGCCTTGTCATTAAACTCTCTTTCTGCTGCAAATTGGTCATCTCAGTGTTGGGCTTTCCACGTGGCACCAACAATGAACCTGGTGCGGCAACAGAAACACGCAGGACTCGTTACAAGCAGCAGTCCCAAAGCCAGGACTTAGGGAGGAACACCTGCATTTTCTCTGCCAATCTCACGCTCTGTTTAGAACACATTAAAATTCTTCTTGCAAAATTGTATTGTTGTGGAGTTTGGGACAAAAATATACTTCTCTTTACTCAGTGGATATTTCTCTGAGTAAGTGCGTGTGACTTGAATTTTAGATAACACAATGTTTTCAATATCCACATCTTTAATGAAGGACTCAAAAGCCTAACCTTTAGAAGTAAAAAATCCTTTGGAAACATACTTAATCAACTCGTCTGTCTCGTAATTGGAGATAGTGGAGTTTGTATTTTCCTATCAAGGGAAATGGAGGTGCTATGAGGAGCAGAATGAACAGGAGACTAAAGCTGGCACTATGGTGGGAGGTGTGTTTGCTGTGGCCTAAAGGTCACAGAGCCAAGTGACTCACACCTCACACTCAGCTCCCTTCCCTGTGACTGAGGATCAAGTTAGAAGGGAAAGGA
Source organism: Equus quagga (assembly GCF_021613505.1). NCBI lineage: Eukaryota > Metazoa > Chordata > Mammalia > Perissodactyla > Equidae > Equus > Equus quagga. Next base: position 3,354 of record NW_025792998.1, on the reverse strand, counting down.
ATCTTATTTTAGATAATATTTTACCATAATTCTCTTCCTTAAGGCACCTTGTTCACCTCCCACTAAGAGATTTCCAAAGGCCTGGTCAAGACTGGGGCAAAGTTCATCATATCCTAAAGCTTTGCGGGTTAACAGAAAATGAGAACTAGAGAGAGTTGATGCATTGCAAAAGGTCACACACATATGTTCCTGATTGACAATCGATGTCCAGCAAGTGTGTCTGCCCTCAACAACAACCCAGGAAATTGCTTCTAATGTCCTATTTTAAAAATGGGGAAACTGGAGTCACAGACACACAGCAGCTTCTCTGGGCTCAAGCATTAGTCCTCGAATGTCAGGCCACGTGATGTCAGGTTTGACTTCCCCGAGTGAAACTTAGGCTCTCTCTAGGCTTCTCTCTGAGACTCCTGTTCCATCACCAACTAGTGGTTGAAGGGAGGATGAGAGGGAAACACGGAATTCGTGAGTTCCTCTCTGTCAGCTGATTTTAGGGGCCTGATAAGAAGAAACATTGATAATTGTGTGCCTCGCTTTACTTTGACTTCCTAAAATACTACTGTGAGTACGGTGAGGACTAGAATAACTACAGTAACCTTAATAGGGGGGAGGGCTTATGTTCCTCAAATGCATATGTGCATGATAATTCCAGGGGTAAACTAAAGGAGTGATGCTGGGGGAGGTCCTGATTACAGCGCTTCTTAGCAGAGAGAAGGAAGACTGGAGCCAAAGCCCAGCTCCTTTCCTGACGAGGAACAGAGACCCCGGCAGGGTGTGTCATGTCTGCACCACAATTTTCTCTTCATAAAATAGAGTTCTCTCTACTTTTGAGGGCTGTAGAGAGTTAAATGAGATAATGTACAGAAAAATTCATAGGGATCAGCAAATGCAACTTCCCTCCTTCTCCCAGGTCCTGGGAGATGAGTGAGTTGAACACACCAGGGAGCACAGGTGTCTTCTTTCTTCTGTCTGTCTGTCTGTCTATCTGTCTATCTATCTATCTATCTATCTATGTCTTGACAGATAGAACTCCCATAGGAATAAGACTCGATATAGTAAAAAATATATATATATGTGCAGACTTCTTCTCAAATGTCATATAAAGGCTCTTTGTATTTAGCTCGTGGAGAAAGATTAGTGATCTTCACCATTGCTTAACCTGGATTGCAGGAAGTTTTTGAGGAAGGTTCCGGGTTCTGGCAGGTCATTAAACACAGGCTTGCATAGCCCCAAATGCAGCAGATCCCTGGTTCTGCCCCTGAACCCTGCACCCCACGTGCCTCTCTCCCCAGGCCAGCCCCGCTGCCTCTCCCTCCCTGATCCGGGCACTATGGACTCTGTCCTGTGCCCAGGCCCCCTGCGCATGGGTTCCAGCCATTGGAATCTGGGACCCACTGCTTGTCTCTCCAGCTGTTCTCAGTGCTCGGGCAGGTCTCCCTGTCTACACTTGATGAACTGATCACGTCTCTCCACGTCCTCTTGCTTACCTGGAAATGCACACATTCCACTGATCCTTCTCTGACACTTGTTTCTGGTTTACATGTTGAAGTGTTTCATTCTTTTAAAAAGTTTCCTTCAGAGCCAGCCCTGATGGCCTAGCAGTTAAAGTTGGACACTTAGCTCAGGTGGCTTGAATGCTTTCTTGGTGCGGAACCACACCACTCGTATGTCAGTAGCCATGCTATCTCGCAGACTCACATAGAAGAACTGGAAGGACTTACAATTAGAATATAGATTTATGTGCTGGAATATAGAATATAGATTTATGGGCTTTGGGGAGAAAAAAAAAGAGAGAGAGAGGAAGATTGGCAACAGATGTTAGCTCAGGGTGAAGCTTTCCCACTAAAAATTAAAAATAAAAAATTTCCTTCAAACTCCCTCAACCAACACTCCCTGAGCAGTTTTGCATGCTGAGAAACGAGGGCTGGTCGGGGACAAGATCCAGCCTGACCTGCTCCCTCACCTAAAGGGGTTTAAGTCTGGTCAGTAAAGCAGGTTTGTGGACAACTGACAGAGCACAAAGGGCCCAGCAGGGACTTCACTTTGGGTGGTTCCAACCAACAGTCACGATTCTCACAGCCAAGCAAGTCAGAGCAAGGTGAGGAGGCTGCCAGGGGACACAGCTGAGGGGCTGCTGTGTCTGCGCAGGGCGCTCCCTCCTCCTGGGCAGCATCCGGTCGCAGCTCCCTCCACTCTACCCACTGGGCTGCCTTCCTCCCCTGCACAGGAGGCCCCGCCTCATCCCTGCCACACTTGCTCTCCAGAGAACCTTGCCTGGCGCTTTCCCTCATCGCCATTGCTGTACCTTCTCCCATAGGTCCTAGAGCTTTCCCTGTGGGTTCTCTCATGTTCGGACTGCTCCCGGACTTTCACGTTATCTCCAAGAATCTCTCTCTCTCTCCTGTGTGAGACTCTACCTTTTCCCCCCAATATTAATACTTATAACAGAGTGTGGTTGACTCTTATGTTTTGATTTGAATGACTCTTGCATTCTAGCTAGGAGGATTCCTGTGCTTTTATAAATTCATTCTATGCCCCTGTGATTATCTAGTTTTGCCATCGAGACTTCCTGAGCTGGGAAGTATGAGAGTTCATGTCATCCAGGGACTATTAACAAGGGGTGATTTTGTCCCTCTGGCTCCGGAGGACACTTGGCAATCTCTGGAGACATTTTTGGTTGTCAAAGCCAGGAGGGAGGGTGCCGCATCCATGGGGTCGAGAGCAGAGGTGCCTCTGATGTGGAGTGGGGCGATGCCTCGATGTGCATCTGAATGCTTGTTACCCACCCTCGGTCCTTCTGCATGTTACCCAGCTCATTTGTCACCCACCATGTCATCCTAACAGACACACTGATTGGATATTTAGTTGGAACTACCTTGTGGTGGAGTGTGATTGGCTCCTGCAATGTGTCAGCTCCCTAGGATAAAGGTTTTTTGAAAAGTATATTTTCGAACAATAGAATAATTCTTCTCTATCCTTGTGTAACTCTCATTGGACTCTCCAGCTGCCACCAGCACTGGGATGGAACTTGACCTTCACACTGTGTTCTTTCTACAAGGACAGAGTGAAAGGAAAATAAAAGGTGAGAGTGGGAGTAGTGTTGATGCAATGAAGATTTCTTATAAGTATAAAATAAACCATCGTTGTGGATGTGTTAATGGTGTAAAGTTTGTAAATGAGAAAATATATATGTTAACACTATTCTTAAGTGCATTCCTTAAAACTAATTTAGTGTGCATTTCTATAATAAATAATTTTTCTTTTTTTTGAGGAAGATTAGCCGTGAGCTAACATCCACCACCAATAATCCTCTTTTTGTGGAGGGAGATTGGCCCTGAGCTAACATCCTTGCCCATC
>NW_025792997.1:0-1634 GCF_021613505.1 Equus quagga | reverse complement strand
TCCCTGACTACTTTACGGTCGTATCTTCTGTCACTCACCTACACAAAACTCTGCGCTACAGCAGAATTGGTCTCTTTATTATTCCCTGAGTACTTGATGGATACACATGCCCACTGCTGCTGCTCTGTGAAATCTGTTCCATTCTCTGAGAGATTTCTCATTCCTCCTCCCCATAGCTATGTCTTGGCCTTATTTCAAGGTTTTCCTGTTTCCAGTTCTTCCCTGAAGTCTTGCTTGGTCATGTCATCTTTAAGTAATCATTCTCTCCTTTGAATTTATGGTCTGTGACAGGCAGTTGAACATTTTGTGTTATTGTTCATTTTTAAGGAACTTTTCTTCTCTAACCAGAATTCAGTTTCCCTGAGTTCCAAGTCTCTAAGTCCCTGTGGTGTGCATGCACTGTTCCAGATGCTTGAGTTCTAATCATAATGATGCCTTATAATAATTCTAGAAATAATGATGCCTGACAAAGGAAGAGGAAACACCAGGTTGTATGACTGCATTTGCTACCACTGATATCTGGTGGAAACCAAAAGATTCCACTCATTCTGACTGTTGAGTGCCTGCCATGTGCCAGTGCTCTCACGGATTCCCTCATCCTGAATCCTAGTGGTCTTTTGAGGCAGCTCTTGTTATCCCCATTTTACAGTTGGGGAAACTGAAGCTTACACCCGTGTATGCCCAGGGCTACGCAACTGCTTAGTGGCCGAGCTGGGATTAAAATATTTCTCCTGTCTGTCTGACTCCCAAACCTTCCTCTTCCCTGTACCATAGTCTTTGCAGGCCTGGTTGGCGAGGCCTTCATATGGGGGTTATTCTGAGTACTGTTAACACTCCATTTCTAACACTTTAGATTATCTGTAGTAAATGTTTCAGGTACATGGGAATGGAATTAAGTTGAGGAGATAAAGCAATTCATTTACACCATTCACTCGTATTTATTCTCTTTTTTTCATTGACTGTCACGGTTTGTGCAATGTATAGTCCATTCAGAAGCCCTTTAAATAATGGCCAAGGAAAGTGCAGATTACGTATATAGGATTCTGAAGGTTAGCCTACGCAAGTGGTTTTCGTCAGTTTGACAGGTAACTCGATTTCTGCTTGTAGGGCAGGAATTTTGAGAATTGAGGCTAGCTTCTCAGAGGAAGCTAGGCAACATTCTTAGGTTGAACTCAGTCTGCCCTTGAAAAGGTGGTTCAGTTATTTGATTAGGGGGTGTATGGATTATAGGACGTTAGACATGCCTCAGTTTCCAAATGTAAGTAGAAAAGAACGTGTCCTAGACTCACTTGGAAAAAAGTTCAAACTGTAGCTTCCCTCCCAAAAGTGTCATGTGAAATAAGATTATCTGTAGTATTTAGTGAGTATCAAAGAGTGAGGAAATATAAGTGAACAATTTCAGCTGCCTGGGGGCAGAAAAAATGATTCATATATTTGAGATCTGTACCCCAGACATTCCTGGTTTGTACTCAGTCAAGAAGAGAGGCATCAAGTAGGTTTCACGACAGAACAGAGAACAGTTTATTGATGGTGTGGGAACACCTTAGAAAGGAATAGAGATCATCAACTTTAGCACCCACGGGGGTGTGTGTCAGCATGCCTGGACCAGTTCAGAACAATGGCCCCCACCAATG
>NW_025792996.1:10012-13106 GCF_021613505.1 Equus quagga | reverse complement strand
TGCATCCACCTCCACGTTGAGGCGGTCTCCAAGCTGGCTACGCAGGGTATTGACTTCCTGATGGAGGAAGGCAAAATTTAAGGTATCACAGAGGATCCTGGTGCTCTCCTCTAAGAGAACGCTGTTTACCTTGTGGTCATTCTTAAGCTTTCAGCAGCTCCATTCCCTGTGGTCCTCTCATTAACTGGGTTCTGCATTCAATGACTGACCTGTGTATCCCACTTCACAAAGTGCTTTCAAGTCCACAACCTCTTTCCGCCTTCACATCCTTGCACTAGTCCTCACTTAGAGAAGCGCAGTGATCAGCCTCAGAGCTGACATTTAAACCATGGGCGCCAAACGCCCAGTTCAGTGTTTCTGCTAGTATACTACCTAGCCTCTTATGTTTGATGCTTCACCATGGGTGACAAAAAGGATAGAGTCTGGCTAAAGAGGAAATAAAGAATGCTTGCTTCAAAATCTGCCCTCCTGGGATAGCAGACATCACTGGAGATTCCAATAGCATAGATTTTGCTGAAGGAAATAAGTATCTGTTCATTTCACTGCTCATCTCTTCACAGAGCCAGCATAACTTGGTAGTTGGGCTTAGGTGGATGTCAGACAGATTTGAATTGAGTCTCATCTATATCACTCACTACATGGCTTCTAGAAGCTTCTAGAAGCCTCAATTTCTTCATCTGTAAAGTGAGAACTACCTCTGGAGTTCTAAAGCACTCAGCGTAGCGTTTGGCACACAGCAAGCACTTGATTAATATTAACTATCACTATTTACATTATTCTTGGATTTAAGGCCCAAAATATCTGTCTTCTTTATCATGCAACTGACCAAGCAATGATGGTGAGCGTTTTTTCAGTGTTTCCAATCCAGACAACACTGAATGGCAGAAAGAGCTCTGGATGAGAAAGACGAGAGTGAGTTCTGTTTCTAGATCAGCCCTGTCTGCTGGGTGGCCATCCTGGCCTCTCCAGTCACTAAGTGGAGAATTGGGATAAGACATCTCTGCAGCCCCATCTGCTCCGTCCTGGGAGTGGAAGAGGCAATGGGCACTGCCTGGTTGCTGACTTTTCCTCCTTTCAGGGCTTGCCCACTTCCTTCACTCTTATTTCTGCCTCTGGCAGAAAAACCCTAATCTCATATCGTGCATGTTTAGATTACTCATTCTCTGTAAATCCCCTTTTGTCTGGAGAGTAGATTCCTCAGTGAGTCGAGCCTCTCCCATACCCCGGGATGGTTGGAAACAGGCCTTGGCAAGTTTGAAGCTGTTGCTCTGTGGTGAACCTCACCTGCTCGTGGTTCTGCTTGAGGCAGAGCAACTCCTCCTTCAGGGACTCCACCTGGGCCTCCAGGTCGGCCTTGCACAGGGTCAGCTCGTCCAGGATCCTGCGCAGCCCGTTGATGTCCGACTCCACCAGCTGCCGCAAGCCCAGCTCTGTCTCGTACCTGTAACACAGGAGCGTTAGGGACAGGCCAGGCAAGAATAGGTCTGGCCTTGACTCTGGTTTGGTTTTTCAGACAACTGGAAGTTGGGGCTTGTGGTTTTTACAGCCATCTCGTTCATTTAGCTTTTCAACACAGAGCGCTAGCTCCTAGAGGAAAATGCACTGGTATTGTATTTTAATAAATAAACAGCCAGTGGATTTAAGGGGATAAAAGCCTAACAACTGTGAGATTTCCAAAATTGATACACTTCCCACATTCTCCTGATTGAAGTCTGTGCATGGCAGAGCATCAGGGGACTGTGGCTTCTATACTGGATTGCGGATATCACCTTACAGAGAAGGAGGAGGAGGAGACGGAATCTAGAGAAGGGATCTCTGAGATCTTGTGAGCAATGGCTCTGTGGATCTTGTGGAAACATCTAGGGAAAAGCTTTGTCAATGTTTGTCAGTGTTGAAGACAGGCTATGGGAAAGACAGAAGAGAAGGCAGACCCCACTTGCCCACTCACTTGGTCCTGAAGTCATCTGCGGCCAGCTTGGCGTTGTCAATCTGCACTACCAACCTGGCGTTCTCAGACTTGCTGACCAGGATCTAGAAGATCCAAAACATTCTAGAATGAGCTTGGTTATGTTTAGCCAACAGGAATCCCTACTAATTCACGTACATGGAAGGAATCGAATGAGAAATCACAGTAGATCTTATATAAGATTATTATATGCTGTCCATGCACAATAGATGCTCAATAAATATTTGAGAAATCAAATTTGAAAAAAACAACACTGAAATATGCAAGAAAAATATCAGTAGATAAATCATCTTTCCTAATAAGCAGTACTGAGAAATTGATAATAATAAAAACTAACATTTATTTTTTAAAACTTACAACATGTCTGGCATGGTTCAAGAAACTAACGATACAAAAATGAGTAAGCACTGGATCCTGCCTTCAAGAAATTTCCGGTCCAGTGGGGAAGATAAAATACATAAACCAGCAGTTGGAGGGGGCTGGGTCAAGGAAGCAGCCACGCCCTCCCAGTCATCCTGGATGACTTGGCACTGTGTCCTCCTAGCTGGTTTCCACTCTTTCTGGTTTTAGCCAACCACTTGATGCCCTCACTGGACACTGCACACCAGGAGAAGCCCAGAGGCATCAAGGTCAGGACAACAAGCCAGGATAATTAAGTACCCAGAAGGGCATGGCAGCAAAAGGTCGGAACAGTCAAAAGCCCAGATGAGGGAGAGAGACAATGGTCCAATCCTTACAAAGGTTTCTGCTTCCTCAGCCTCCTTCTTGGGCTCCGTCTTTTCTCTCACCTCAGGGTAATAATTCTGGAGCTTGGCAAATGCATGGAAGCATTTGGAGGCAGCTTTTAATTATGGCTTATTTAAGCAAAGTGCTGCTACCTCCCCATAGACTAACACTATGCAAATATTCAGACCTGGCAGTCCTGGGCCTAGAATAGGATGGATCCTCAAGAAAATAACAGGGAAAAGCCAGACTTCAACCTATGCGTTTCAATCATACTGAGAGCTCACAGTGTTTCTTAACCATATCTCAGATTCCCTCCCTGAAACTTCCTGCTGGAGGCAGTGTGATGGCCACCCCCTCACCTTCTGCTGGAGCTCCTCGATGGTGCGGAAGTAGGACTGGTAG
>NW_025792996.1:0-9912 GCF_021613505.1 Equus quagga | reverse complement strand
TCACCTTCTGCTGGAGCTCCTCGATGGTGCGGAAGTAGGACTGGTAGTTGGGGCACACTTCGGGCTCCTGCTGCTGGCACCGCTCCCGGATGCGGCTCTCCAGCTCCGCGTTCTCCCGCTCCAGCTGGCGCACCTTCTCCAGGTAGCTGGCCAGGCGGTCGTTCAGGAACTGCATGGTCTCCTTCTCGTTGCCATTGAAGGAGCCCTCACAGAACCAGCTACAGCTGCCCACATTGGCAGGGATGTTGCAGGCCCCGGGTAGGGTGCAGCCGTGACAGCTGGGGGGCACGCAGGGCCGGGAGGAGCAGGTGGAGCGGCAGCTCAGGCTGGGCAGGAAGCAGCTGTAAGACATGGCGCTGGAGGGAGTGAGGCTCTCAACTGAAGACAGAGTGCAAGTCCTCCCAGGAGCTTGTGGGTCTCCTGCCTCTGGGGAGCATTTATACCCCCTCCGCAGAGGGTGTGGACATGCAAGGCAGCCCTTTTTTTCTTACTCATTTGGGATTGTCAAAAGCCCTTCCCCTCAGTTTGTTATGTTTCCTCAGAAGAGTCCCTCACCTCATAAAAGACTTTACTCAGGCTTCTTGCTAAGGCAGGACTTCTCTTCCATGCTGGGCCTCAGTGAAGTAAGAGCTTCGTAGGGTGGCTTCAAAGAGCTGGACTCATGAACGCCCTGGACTTCATTAGTGGGGCGTGGCAGGTCCAGGGACACTCTTGCTACTTTGTCTCCTGGCTTGCTGGCCCTGACTCCTTAGCAAACCTTTGGCTCTTCTTGCTGAGATAGAAAAGCATAGCTCTTGCCCATCTATCTTTTGCTAGGTCAAATTTCAAAATGCCAAATTCTGAATTCATGGTTCTCAGAAAGAGAAATTGATCCTTTCTGGGACAGTGAAAACAGCCTGGTTCCCATTGGTCCTGTTTCCTGATATAGTGGGCATCATCCATATCTATGATAATGTCAATCAACCAAATAACAGATATTCACCAGGGTCATAGCTTGTACACTGTGAGGAATGGAAGATATGACCAGGGCTATGGTCAGAAGGAGCTCACACTTGCTGAGCACCTGCGCAGGCCTAAGGTGGTGTCAGACACTTTTCGCAAACATGATCTCATTCATTCCTCACCATGACCCTTCAAGGCAAATGATACTGTTCCCATTTTACAGATGGGCAAAGCAAGGCATACAGAGTAGGGGTTAATAAGTTGTGAAGCCAGGATTCCAACACGGATCTCTATTCTTTGCGTCATACCATGCTACTTGTTACAAACGAACTACCTCCTTCCTTAACTTCTTGTGGCAGATCTTCTCTTCCTCCTCTCTGAACTCTTATCTCACCTTGAGCATGGCGTTTTCATGACTTATATGCATATCTCTCCCCGTACTTGAGTTCTCTAAAGGCATGGAAGGACCTTTACATGAAGGATCATGTACATCTCCTGAGGAGTTTAGGCTTTATCTTAAGGGCAAAGGGGAATCATTGAAGGTTCTAAGGAAAGGAGTGATGTAATTTCATTCTTGACAAGCTGCATTTGAAGAAATGGTGGAATCCCACAAGGAAGTGTTCAGTAGGTCTTGGAGTTGCAATACCAGAATTCATGACAGGGATGATAACGACAGATATGATCTTAATACAGATGTAAGAGTTGGATAAATGAGCCAAGGGAGAGTGTACAAAAAGAAGAGCAACAAGAGGCTGAGGACCAAACTCTGCGGAATTCCTCAACCAGAGATCAGGATAAGGAAAGAGAGTCAGGGAGAAATGGCAAGGGAAAATGAAGAAAGCCAGTTCACGGCATCATAGAAGGCCAGGGAGGAGAGAGCTTCAAGGTGGAGATGAAGGTCGAAACTGTCAAGTGCAGCAAAGGGCCCCGTAAGATCAGAACCACGGAGAGGGTCTTGGATACCTTGACCAGCAAGCTACCAGGACACTTCCAGGGTCAAATGGGGGTTCCTACTGTATACAGCACCTGTGTTCTTAAGGTAACACCCACACTGAACTTTGGTAAACCGAGACTTTAAACACCCTGAGTGGAAGTGTTCATTATTTAGAGAAGTCCTGCCACAGTCAGTTTGTACACCTGATTATAAAGCTCGCAAGCTTCGGTCTTACCAATACAGACTTTCTACAATAATTAGAGTGTGTGTCAAGCAGTTTAAAGATGTCAAGCTTGTTTGGATTTGATGATTCATAGTAGTTGGTGATTTAGGAAAAATTACCCAAGAAGCATAAGCAGTTGGAACTGTCCATGCATGTAACTCTACTTCTGTTTTGTCGCAAGGCCTAAGGTGAGACTTATTTGATATCCTAAAGCAAGACGATGAGGAAAGAATTCAGTTTTGTGTCTAGATACATTGTCCATGGAGAGGAAGGGCTCCTTACTGTCATCCTAGCAGAAGACAGAGCAGAACTCAGAGAAGGGCGCTCACAGCAGAGCCCTCGCCCCTCATCTACAGCTGAGATCAAAACCCAGGCTGCTGTGCGTTTCGCTCTTCCTTTCCTCCCTTCCACGGCCTAAAGCAGATCCCAAATGCCAAAATAGTCAAAAGAGAGAGGGAAAATCTTGGAACCAGAGTGATTTCATGGATCTTAATAATCATCTCACCCAACTCTCTCATTTTACAAATGAGGAAACTGAGGCTCAGAATGGAGAAATGGCTTGTTTCAGATTAGCTAGAACCCAAACCTACTGATCCCCACTGCTTTCCTAGCCCCCGTCACCGTGCTGCATAAACGGTGAGTAATGTCACAACCAATCTGATCTGTTATTACCTAGGGGCAGAAATCAAAGGTAGTGAGAAAAAAAGAAAAGCAAAATCTTGTTATCCATATATTTGCTCTGTTGAAGAAGAATGAAGGGTGAATGTGGAAATAAGGATAAAATTCAGCAACCCTGAAGTTCCTTGTTGCCTCCCTGATTTCAATTGTTCTTTCTACGTTGATGATACAATTACACCCCAACAGTTTGGAGCAATTTATACAGTTATATCCCATCAGATATAGAATTATACCCCATCAGTTCGAGACGCTTAGAACCACAACTGTTCAGATGGTGGGGGCTCTACTCAAGAGCTACACAGTTACCCAAGATAAGGTACTCAAATATAGTCAAAACAAAATTAAAACTAATGTGATTTTTTTTTTTAGTTGGCACCTGGGCTAACAACTGTTGCCAATCTTTTTTGTTTTTTCTGCTTTATCTCCCCAAAACCCCACCCCCGTACACAGCTGTACACCTCAGTTGCACGTCCTTCTAGTTGGGGGATGTGGGACGCTGCCTCAACGTGGCTTGATGAGCGGTGCCATGTCCGCACCCAGGACCCGAACCCTGGGCCGCAGCAGTGGAGCACGCGAACTTAACCACTCAGCCACAGAGCCGGCCCCAGAACTAATGTGATTTTAACAGTGAGGACAACTGAGAGATAAAAAGAACCATTCTCCAATGATGATCCTGGATGCTTTGAAATGATAGGATTATGAATGCTTGTTTATTCTTTATATACTTTTTCTTTTCTCCAAATTTTTTGAAAATGTGTATATTCCTTCTGCACAAGAAAAAGACATAGAATTTACATTAAAAATTCCAAAAGGAAATTCTTACAAGTCTTTTAAAGAAGTAAAGAGATATAAAAGGATCCAGTAAGGCTCCTATTGCAATATAATCACTAAATTGCACTTGAGCTTGTTATTCCAGAAATAAAGCCTTTGTCATGATTGGCATTCACACCCTTGTGATAACTGCTGATTTTGCCAATTCCAAAGAGGAGCTATTAAGAGGTGATGAAGGGAAACCAAGCTTCCTGTGAGATCAAACAGACTGTAGCTCATGAATTGACTGATGTGTGGTCTGAGCTACAGGTGAAGAGAATGCCAAAAGGCATAACTCTTGGAAAAAGGTTCTGAATTGACTGCCACCCGCAGTGCAAGAAGATGGAGTTTTAGGATCCACTCACTGAGCTACATCCTTAGACTGGACTTCCCACACACTCATAGGATGATGACATTTCTTTTCTGGAGATAGTGTCTAAGTCAGGTGAAGTCTAGAATCTTAGAATGTTGAGCTACCAAGGACCTAAGGGGCCATCTCACCCAACTCTTTCATTTTACAAATGGGAAAATGTTCTCCCCAAAGGGAAAGTGACTTGCTCAAGCTCCCACGGAGAGTTTGTGAAAGGGTCTCAATTGGAAAAAGGTGAATTAGAAATGAGGGACAGGGAACAAGGCCCTTGGTCTTCAGGAGAGGACTGGAACTCAGACCATTGAAAAAAGCCACATCTCTCAAAAGACAGCATCTCTAGTGAAAAGGTAAACTAGAAAACAAAAGGTACACTCATTGTTACAGGAAAATGGAGGGGTGGGGCGGAAAGCTGAACGATCTCTTACTGGGCTCTAAATTGAAAACCTTATGCTATGTAAAAGAAGCTAGTCACAAAATACCACATATTGCATGATTCTAGTCATATGCAAGGTGTAGAGTAGACAAATCCATAGAGAAAACTATGGTTGCCTAAGCCTGGAGGGTTGAGGAGAATGGGGACTGATTAGAAATGGGGACAAGATTTCTTTGGAGGATGATAAAGTGTTCTAAAATTGTGGTAATGGTTACACAACTCTACCAATATATTAAAAACCATTGAATGGTATACTTTATATGGGAGAATTTTATGGTATGTGAATAATATATATACGGTATGAATTATACCTCAATAAAGCTATTTTTTAAAAAAGACTTCAGAAGGAGAAGACGGAAGAGGACAGAACTAATATTCAAAAATCATAATGGCCGGGAATTTTCCACAAGTGTTGAGAAACATGGATCAACTCAAGAAACACAGCAGACCTAAGCAGGAAAACAAAACTAGCGCCACCCCTGGCCAGAGCGCAGTGGAGCTACCCAGCAGGAAGACGAAGCGGTGACCTTGGAAACAGCCAGAGAGAGAAAAAAATAAAAGGATTACCAACAATGCAACCACAGTTTGATTGGCAATAGGCATTTCCTTCAAAATGCTGAAGGAAAATAGCCATCAATCTGGAATTCTGTACCAATAAAACCATCATTTAGGAGTGACCACTAAGAAAAGACGTCTTCCAACAGTGACTGAGGGAATTTGTCACTTATAGATTCTGTAAGAACTACACAAGAATGTATTTCAGAAAACAAGAAACTGAAACCCAAAAGGAGGAAGAAAATACAAGCAGCACTGGAAGCAAGTAAACGTAAACCCCTTAGCAACGTTTGCTAAGTCTGAGCACACATCTCAAGTTTGAAAGTGAAAACAGATATCTGGGTATACAACTTGATGCTTTTATATATATGCATATATTGGGAAAAGATCTCCACAATCAAGCTAAATGACTTATCCATCACCTCGACATGATTACTCTGTGTGTCTGTGTGTGTGTTAAGAAAATTCAATTCAAGTTCTATCCCCTTTGAAAATTGCAAGTATACAATATACTATTATTAACTATCGTCACCACGCTGTACATTAGGTCGCCAGGACTTATTCATCCCATATAACGACCCTTTGTAGCCTTTGACCAACATCTCCTCATTTACCCCAGAGAGTATTCTACTTTCTGCTTTTATGAGTTGAACTTTTTTAGATTTCACATATAAGTGAGATCGTGCAGTATTTGTCTTTCTGTGTCTGACTTATTTTGCTTAGCATAATGTCCTCCATGTTCACCTGCATTGTCCCAAATGGCAGGATTTCCTTCATACATATGTGTGTGTGTGTGTATATATCATATACATGTCACATTTCCCTTACCCAGTCATTCATCAACAGACACTGCAATCGTCTCCATGTCTTGGCTGTAACAATGCTGTAATGAACATGGGAGCACAGATATCTCTTTGAGATTTTATTTCCTTTGTAAAGAAGTGATATTTCAATAAAGATTAGAAAACAAAACAAAACAGATTGCTGGGCCCCATCCTCAGAGTTCTGAGTTAGTAGGTCTCGGGTGGGAGTGAAGAATTTGCATTTCTACCAGCTCCCCAGGTTCCCAGGGAGCCACACTTTGAGAACCGCTGCTCTGGAGAAACTCACACAGGTGCGTTAGGAGACATTGGCAGGGACGTTCCTGCAGCTCTGTTTATAATGATAAAGCAAGAAAGAAACATCCTAACCATCCCTCAGTAGCGGAATAGGGAAATGAAAACATGACTTGTTTTCATTAGGGAATGCTACATAGGAGTTAAAATAAATGAAAAGAACATGTGTTAACATAGATAAATCTCAGAAACATAATGTTGAATGGGGAAAATTAATGGCAAAATTTATACCATTTGTATTTTCGAACTTAAACTGCTAAGTTGAAACACACACACACAAACGCACATGGATACATCCACGTACAGTTCTTAGAAATGTTTTAATTGGAGGATAATACACCACCAAGTTAGCACAGTGGTTACCTCTAGGGAGGCAGAGGGAAACAAGGATGGATAAAGGTAGGGTTTTATCTCAACCTGTAACATTTTATTTCTGAAAAACAAAGCAAACAAAAAAACCCCACAGCAATGACAAAAATACAGCACAAGGTTAACGTCACTTAAATCTTGGTGTTGGATCTATAGATGTCTTATTATTTTTTTGCACTTTCATATGTTTGAAATGTTTCCTAATTTAAAATAAGAAATAGGAGCATTGCCTTGTTACTCTAGGTAGTGAATCACAGATCATCAGCAGTGGACTTCAGAGCCCTGTGACTTGCCCGGCATGTGAGCTAAGAGTAATGCTGGACCCTACCAGATGTCTCAGAACCCAGTTTGGCTTTGTCCCAAGAAAAAGTGACTTCACTGACACCCCTTTCTCTTCTCCACCAAAAAAACACCGTGACAGAGACAAGAACTCAGGACGGCCTCCCCTGGACCCAGTTCTCGCACTGACACAGCCCCATCAAACATAGAGACAGGGGCCAGCCCAGTGGCATAGTGGTTAAGTTCAAGTGCTCCACTTTGGTGGTCCAGGGTTCAGGGGTTCAAATCCTTGGTACAGACCTACATACTGCTCATCAAGCCATGCTGTTGCAGCATCTCACACACAAAGTAGGGGAAGACTGGCACGGATGTTGGCTCAGGGACAGTCTTCCTCAAGCAAGGGGAGGAAGCTTGGCAACAGATGTTAGCTTAGGGCCAATCGTCCTCAGCAAAAAAAAAAAAAACCTGAAAGCATAGAGACAAAGTTTTGTTGAATGTTTTCCACAGTGAACAATGAGAACAAAATGTATTTGCTGTGTTGAGAAATTTGAGCTCTCACTCACAAGGCACAGAACACAGGGTTTGTGAGGTACCTGTCCCTCACAAAAAGGCAGGTAACCATTGGCGGACAGTGGTCCCTGCATGTTGGAGAACTGATGGGATAGATTGAACAAGAGTATTTGTACAAGGCATGGAGGTGGCTCCTGGGAATGAACTTGCCCTGAATGAAGAGAGGCTGGAAGGCACTAACTGGGTTTGGGACATTCCGAGCATAACATAGTATCACTCGATTATCTTCCAAGGTCTCCTGCCTGAGGTCTGGATAAGGGAGCTCCAACGACATCAACAACAACGGACTAAACATTGAAAGAACTAGAGTGTGAGAGAACAACAATGTTTTTTGTTGAATATATTTGAGAGAACAAGAATTTAAGACACTGGAGAGGGCATGGACACAGCAGGGGGAGATAGCGTCAGCTCCATCTCAAGGAGAGAAGACACAACTAGCAGTTTGGCTAAAGACTGGGACAGTGGCCTTGCACAGCCATAGGAGCCATTAACCTTGGCAGACATCAGTGGGTACCTGTGGGAGTGGGTACCAGCAGAGCTGGCACTTTTAGTCCCGGCAGAGACCAGAGACTGAATATCCTAGTTTGGTTCTAAAGAACTTTCACAGGAGGGGCGTCTCAAAATCCAAATTTAGACCTAGCGTTACAATATTCAAAAGGGAAGAGAGACACTTCAAAAATCTGTTGGTTATTACTCAAATACAAGATAGTGCTTTCTACCCCTATGTGTTCTCCAGTATTTCCCAAAGGAGGGTTACAGAGATATTTGGGGTACCAATAGCATCCCCTCTCGCCGGGTGACAATTCTGAAGGGTGTGTAAGCTCTGGGTGCTTGTTTGAAGTCAGTTTTAGTCTCTCATATTCACACCTTACATGTAACTGACATTCTGAGAGTGAGCTCTGGGTTCGGTCCTGCCGTTGTCACTTACTGTGTAAGAGAAAAAATTAGTCGTGCAGTTCCTGGTTCTTGGTTGGCGTTCAATAAGTGTTAACTCCTGTCCCTCTTCTTGTAGGCACTTGGAAAAGAAAAAAGTGGAACTTTCTAGAAATGTTAACTGTTGTATTTTACTGAGTAAGGCCCCATAATGAATGTTCATCATATTCAGATGAGGCCTCTTGCCTTAGTGGTCCCACTGGTTCCCCGCTGGCTGAGTGGATGCTAGGGCTCGTTGCACTCAATGAATGTTAATTAATGGTGACGGAGACCTTTCAGGAGAGCATTGAACTACACAGTCCTTCTGGGCTTTCAAGTGGCTTTATAAGAAGCACGTACACATGGAGGGAACACTTTGAAAAGAATGAATACAAATGAGAATCATCACTGCTTTGCAAGAGGAAAGTTTATTAGAAGACTTACAAAGGGATTTATGGAACTAGAAGAAAGCAGCAGAGAGAACCACAAAACACCTCATATGACACCTTCACAGCCCAAACCCGTCAGACCATCAGGTCGCAGAATAACTACAAGAGAGTGGCCCTGAATGAAGAGGAGCAGGCGGGCCTAGGCTCAGAGCCGGGCCACACCCTGGGCATTTGTTCTCCTTCCAGACTATCATTTATGGTGATGCCTGGGGTGGGTCCTGCAGCTGATGGTTGTCAGAGAAGCAGAGCTGGTCCATCGACGTCCCTTCTGTCTTCACGCAACCCTCCTGCTGGCCTCAGGATATCTAGCACCCAAAGGTGTTGCAGGGCCCACAGCGGGGGCGTGGGACACAAGGGGTGCAGGGATTGGTGATGCAGGACCTGTCACCGGCGTTGGTCGTGGCGCAGGGGTTGGAGGGCAGCCTGGGAGACAGAATCATTAAGTCGTCAGCATGAAAAGGATAATAAAAAATTAAGAGGAGCTCAACCCAAGGAGACACAGGAACAAGTGGAAACCATTCGGACATCTTGGGAAGCCAAGCCTGCTTCGGATGACTCCTTCGACAAAGCTCAGAGACAGTGATGGAAAAGAGCAAAGAAGCCTTGAGGTGGAATCCCAGCCCTCGCTCTACAACCCCGGAGTCGTGGGGAAGGAAGTCACTTCATGCCCTTACACCTCAGCCTCCGCACCTGTAAGACGGGATTGGTAATCCCTACCACACAGAATTTGTTCATAAAAATACTGTGTTGGGTGACAAGTGCTGGACCCTATGAGTTCCTGAGTCATCTTCCCTATCAATATTCAAAGGCTCATCTGTATGATGGTTACACTGATCCCCACTCTGCCTGCCTCAGATGATTCCAACAAGGATCAAAGACACAAGGGAGTGGGGTTAAATCCAAAAGCACTGTTCAAATTTGCTTGATAGTTGCTACAGTTTTGTTTTCCCTTTTGCTGTGACAGCCAAGCCTGAAGGTACAAAGCTTCATTTACCCCTCAGCATCCAAAGGCTCACCAGTAGGGAAAACGGTCAAATCTCACCACCATCTTTTGGAACAGAAAATACCTTTAGGCCAGGTAATGATAGCAACAGATACACCCTAGTTCTCGCTGCTGTAATATAAACACTGGGCTTTACAGACATATTGGCGTCGGGAACTTGATCTCCAAAGTCCCTTTTTCAACCTTTAGTAGAACCGTGCATGTGCCTTGTAGGGGTGCCCGGTACTCACTTGCAGTCCTCGCTCTCCAGCAGGCCCCGGTACGTGTTGA
>NW_025792995.1:627-1544 GCF_021613505.1 Equus quagga | reverse complement strand
CCGATCGAGGGAATTCAGCGAGCGCTGACTATCCCCGTTTCCCCCACGCACGCAACCGCCAAGTGTCCCTTTCCCAGAGTGCTCTGTGTTTCTCACCGTGGTCCTCAGATGGGCCAATTCCGTGATCTCGCTCCAGCGTGGTCACGTGCAGTCAGATGCCGGAGGTGTGCTCATCTGTCAGCGGATGGCGTGCACTCTCCCGTTCTCTCTTTTTTCTGTCACCCAGCAGAGGACGCATGTCTGCCTCTGCCCGGTTGCCGTTCCCACGGTGGCAGCTATTTCCTGGCCAAGACAGTCATTCGTGACCAAAGTCCGCATCATGCCCCAGTAGGGAGAGAAGCAGACCTCGCAGCTCCCAGATTTCTAGGAGTCGACAGTGGTGCCAGAGCCAGGCAGGGTTCACTTGGCAGCTGTCTGTGCATTTCCACCACCTGGATGCAAGAGTGTTGACGCCGCCTTTAGGGTCCTCTGAGTGTGTGGGTGTGTGATGACTCTTGTGGAGTGGAGGCGCTCGTTCTCCTTGCTCAAGAGCTCATTTTCTGCTCGGTGCTCTGAGCAAGCTCTGCTCGCTCTCTCCTCCTCTGTCTCTGTCTGTGTGTCTGTCTGTCTCCCTCTCTCTCTTTCTGTGTCTCTCTCTGTCTGTCTCTCTGTCTCTGTCTCTGTCTCTGTCTCTCGTCGGCTCTCGCTGGATCGCTCGCTCTCTCGCGCTCTCTGTCTCTCTCCCTGCGCGCCCCACCCCCCGGCCGTCTCTGTCTCTGTCTCTGTCTTTTTCCCGCTCTCTCTCCTGTTCCCACTTCAACTGCGCCCTGGCCCCAGCCAGAGGAGGATTGTGTGATCTCCCTGGCTGAGCCCTTGCCATTGCTCTTCTGCGAGCAGACCCTTCCACCTTCCAGGGAAAGCAGCTCTAGGAATGTGTG
>NW_025792995.1:0-527 GCF_021613505.1 Equus quagga | reverse complement strand
CGACAGTGGTGCCAGAGCCAGGCAGGGTTCACTTGGCAGCTGTCTGTGCATTTCCACCACCTGGATGCAAGAGTGTTGACGCCGCCTTTAGGGTCCTCTGAGTGTGTGGGTGTGTGATGACTCTTGTGGAGTGGAGGCGCTCGTTCTCCTTGCTCAAGAGCTCATTTTCTGCTCGGTGCTCTGAGCAAGTTCTGCTCGCTCTCTCCTCCTCTGTCTCTGTCTGTGTGTCTGTCTGTCTCTCTCTCTCTCTCTGTGTCTCTCTCTGTCTCTGTCTCTGTCTCTGTCTCTCGTCGGCTCTCGCTGGATCGCTCGCTCTCTTGCGCTGTCTCTCTCCCTGCGCGCCCCACCCCCGGCCCTCTCTGTCTCTGTCTCTGTCTTTTTCCAGCTCTCTCTCCTGTTCCCACTTCAACTGCGCCCTGGCCCCAGCCAGAGGAGGATTGTGTGATCTCCCTGGCTGAGCCCTTGCCATTGCTCTTCTGCGAGCAGACCCTTCCACCTTCCAGGGAAAGCAGCTCTAGGAATGTGTG
>NW_025792994.1:4957-8911 GCF_021613505.1 Equus quagga | reverse complement strand
CAATATATTTTGAAATCAGGAAGTGTGATACCTCCGCCTTTGTTCTTCTTTCTCAAGATATTTTGGGTATTTAGAGTCCTTTGTGGTTCCATATGAATTTCAGAACTGGTATTTTTTGTATTTCTATGAAAAATGTCATTGGAATTTTGATGGGATTTTATTGAATTTGTAGATAACTTTGGGTAGTATGGACATTTTAACAATATTAATTCTTTCAATCCATGAACACAGGATGTCTTTCCATTTGTTTGTGTGTTGTTTAATTTCTTTCATCAATATCTTGTACTTACCAGTACACAAGTCTTTCACCTTCTTAGTTAAGTTTATTCCTAAGTATTTTATTTTTATTGGATCCTATTGTATATGGAATTGTTTTCTGAATTTCCTTTTCAGATAGTATATTGTTAGTATAGAAATGCAATTGGTTATCGTATGTTGATTTTGTAACCTACAACTTTACTAATTTCATTTATTAGGTCTAAGAATTTTTTGTGGTGTCTTTAGGTTTTTCTATATATAAGAGAATGTCATCTGAAAACAGAGAACATTTTACTTCTCCCTTTCTGATTTAGATGCCTTTTATTTCTTTTTGTTGCCCAATTGCTCTGGGTAGAACTTCCAGTATTAGGTTGAATAGAAGTGGTGATCGCAGGCATCCTTAACTTGCTCTTGATGTTAGTGGAAAAGCTTTAAGATTTTCATTGTTCACTATGATACCAGCTGTGAGCTTCTCATATGTGGCCTTTATTATGTTGAAGTGATTTCCTTCTACTCTTAATTTTTTAAAATTTTATATCATAAGAATGTTTTGAAGTTTGTCAAATGCTTTTTCTGTATCTATTGAAATGATCTTGCCATTTTTATTCTTCATTCTGTTAATGTGGTATATCATATTGATTAATTTTTGTATGTTGAACCATCCTAGAGTTCCTGTGATATCACTTTATCATGGGGTATGTTCATTTTAATGTGCTGTTAAATTTGGCTGACTGGTATTTTGTTGAGGATTTTTGCATCCATGTTAAACAGATAATTAGCCTACAGTTTTCTCTTCTTGTGGTGTTCTTGTCTAGTTTTTGGTATCAGGGTAAATGTTGGCCTCATTAAATGAGTTTGAAAGTGTTCCTTCCTCTTAAAATTTCTTGGAAGAGTTTGAGAAAGACTGGCAGAGAATTAAAGAAATTCTTCCTTAAATGTTTGTTAGAATTCACCAGTAAACCCAATCTGTCCTGGGATTTTCTTTTTTGGGAGCTTTTTTCTTTTTTTCTTTCTTTGGATATATATTTTTTCTTTGGATATATGCATATGTACATTATATACATTGTTTTATTTACATGTGTTGTTTTCAATAAATAGCCATTTAGTTTTTACATTATATACATTGTTTTATTTACATGTGTTGTTTTCAATAAATAGCCATTTAGTTTTACAAAAAAGGAGATGCCTCTCTTCCAACACTTTTGATAGATTGATCCTCCATGAGAACACAAGCCGTCCTGTATTTAAGTTATTTAGTTCAGATTACATAGGTTTTTTTCCATTTTCTTTTTTTTTCCGGATGTACATCATATTCCAAATTCTGTATACATTACATCATGTTCACCACCCGAACACTAATTATAGTGCATCCCCTCACATGTGACCCTAATCACCCCTTTTGCCCTCCCCCCTCCCCCGTTCCCCAATGGTAACCACCAGTCCAATCTCCAATGTTATGTGTGTGTTTTTTTTTGTCGTTTTTATCTTCTGCTTATGAATGAAATCATATGGTATTTGACTTTCTCCCTCTGACTTATTTCACTCAGCATAATACCCTCAAGGTCCATTCATGTTGTCACAAATGGCCAGATTTCATCATTTCTTATGGCTGAGTAGTAGTCCATCATGTATAAATACCACATCTTCTTTATTCACTCGTCCCTTGATGGACACCTAGGTTGCTTCCAAGTCTTGGCTATTGTGTATTATGCCGCAATGAACATAGGGGTGCAAGTATCTTTATGCCTTTGTGTTTTCAAGTTCTTTGAATAAATACCCAGCAGTGGCATAGCTCGATCATATGGTAGATCTAGCCTTAATTTTCTGAGGATACTCCAAACTGCTTTCCATAGTGGCTGCACCAGTTTGCACTGACACCAGCAGTGAACAAGGGTTCCCTTCTCTCCACACCCTCTCCAACATTTGTTGTTTCCTGTCTTGTTAATTATAGCCATTCTGACCGGAGTGAGTGATACCTCATTGTCGTTTTGATTTGCATTTCCTTTATAGCTAATGATGTCGAGCATCTTTTCATATGCCTGTTGGCCATTCGTATATCTTCTTTGGAGAAATCTCTGTTCAGATCTTTTGCCCATTTTCTAATTGGATTGTTGGATTTTTTGTTGTTGAGCTGTATGAGTTCTTTGTATATTTTGGATATTAACCCCTTATCTGATATGTGGTTTGCAAATATCTTCTCCCAATTGTTAGGTTGTCTTTTCATTTTGTTGATGGTTTCCTTTGCTGTGCAGAAGGTTTTTAGGAGGTTTTTGATTACTGGTTCAACATCCTTACCTGTTTTCAATCTGCTCACTATCTATTTCTTCATGGTTTACTCTTGGTTGGTTGTATGCTTCTAGGAATTTATTCATTTCTTTGAGGTTTCCTAATTTGTTGGCATAAAATTGTTCATAGCAAACTTTTATGATCCTTTTTGTTTCTGTAGCATCAGTTGTAACATCTCCTCTCATTTATGATTTTATTTACATTAGACTTCTCTCTTTTTGTGTTAGTTTAGCTAAAAGTTTATCAATTCAATTTATTTTTTTGAGGAATATTAGCCCTCAGCTAACATCTGCCACTATTTCTCTTCTTTTTGCTGGGAAGATTGGCCCTGAGCTAATATCCATGCCCATCTTCCTCTATTTTATATGTGGGACACCTGCCACAGTATGGCTTGATAAGTGGTGAATAGGTCCACATGCAGGTTCCAAGCCAACAAACCCCAGGCCACCAAAGCAGAACGAGTGAACTTAACAACTGCACCACTAGACTGGCCCCTTAATTTTATTTTCTTAAAGAAACAGAACTTGCTTTTGTTGATTTTTCAATTGCTTATTTACTCTTTATTTCATCATATCTGCTTTAATCTTTATTTCCTTCCTTCTGCTAACTTTGGGCATAGCTTTTCTTTTTCCAATTCCTTGATGTGTAAAGTTAGGTTACTTAAGAGCCTTCTAATTTTTAAAAATGTAGGCCTTTATTGATATAAATTTCCCACTAAGATACTGCTTTTGCATCATTCCATAAATTTGGTTATGCTGTGTTCCCATTTTCATTTGTTTCAAGACATTTTCTTTTTTAACTGAGGTAACACTGGTTTATAACATTATACAAAATTTCAGGTGTACATCATTATATTTCAATTTCTGTGTAAACTACTTGTTTACACCCAAAGACTAATTACCATCTATCACAATACATATGTGCCCAGTCACCCCTTTCTCTATCCTCCCTCTCCCCTTCCCCTCTAGTAACAACCAATCTAGTCTCTGTATCTATGTGTTTGTTTGTTGTTGTTTTTATATTCTATCTATGAGAGAGATCATATGGTACTTGACTTTCTCGGTGTGACTTATTTCATTTAGCAGAATAACCTCAGGGTCCATCTTTGTTGTCGCAAATGCAAGATTTCATCTTTTTTTTATAGCTGAGTAGTATTGCATCATGAGTATATGCATCTTCTTTATCTATACATCCCTTGATGGGCACGTAGATTGTTTCCAGTTCTAGGCTATTGTGAATAATGCTGCAATGAACAAAGGGGTGCATATATCTTTAAGGATTAACGTTTTCATGTTCTTTGGATAAATATCCAGAAGTGGAATAGCCAGAACATATGGGAGTTCTGTTCTTAATTTTTTGAGGACTCTCTATACTGTTGTCCATAGTGGCTGAACCAGTTTGCATTCCTAC
>NW_025792994.1:0-3324 GCF_021613505.1 Equus quagga | reverse complement strand
ATTGAGATGATCATGTGTCTTTTATTCTTCATTTTGTTAACGTGATGTATCACAATGATTGATTTGCAGATGTTGAACCATCCCTGCATTCCTGGAATAAATTCCACTTGATCATGGTGTTTGATCTTTTCCATGTATTGTTGTATT
This sequence comes from Equus quagga, assembly GCF_021613505.1. Taxonomy (NCBI): domain Eukaryota; kingdom Metazoa; phylum Chordata; class Mammalia; order Perissodactyla; family Equidae; genus Equus; species Equus quagga. The sequence goes on along the minus strand of NW_025792994.1, from coordinate 3,177 downwards.
TTATTTGCTAGCATTTTGAGGATTTTTGCATCAATGTTGATCAGTGATATTGGCCTGTAATTTTCTTTTTTTGGTTGTCCTTGTCTGTTTTGATATCAGGGTAATGTTGGCCTTCTAGGATAAGTAAGGAATCTTCCCTCCTCTTCAACTTTTTGGAAGAGTTTGAGAAGAATATATATTAAGTTTTCCTTGAATGCTTGGTAGAATTCGCCAGGGAAGCCATCTGGGCCAGAATTTTTATTTATTTTTTAATTTTTATTATGATTATTTTTTTGGTGAGGAAGATTCACCCTGAGCTAACATCTGTGCCAATCTTCCTCTATTTTGTATGTGGGTCACCATCACAGCATGGCCACTACCAAGTGGTATAGGTCTGCACCCAGGAACTGAATCTGGGCTGTCAAAGCAGAGCATGCTGAACTTAACCACTAGGCCATGGGGCCGGCCCCCAGGACTTTTATTAACCCCTGGAGGTTTTGATTACTGTTTCAATCTCCTTAATGGTGATTGGTCTATTCAAAATCTCTATTTCTTCTTAATTCAGCTTTAGAAGCCTGTATGATTCTAAGATGTTATCTATTCCTTCTAGATTATCCAATTTGTTGGCATATAACTTTTCACAGTACTCTTTTACAATCTTTTGTATTTCTAAGGTGTCCATTGTAATTTGCCTCTTTCATTTCTGACCTTATTTATTTGAGCTCTCTGTTTTTTTCTTGGTGAGCCCAGCTAAAGGTTTGTGAATTTTCTTTATCTTTTCAAAGAACCAGCTCTTAGCTTCATTGATTTTTTTTCTATTTCTTCTTTAGTCTCTATTTGATTTATTTCCACTCTGATTTTTATTACTTCCTTCCTTCTACTGATTTTGCACTTTGTTAGCTCTTTTTTTTTTCTTGTTCCTTTAGGGGCACTATTAGATTGCTTATCTGAGATTTTTCTTCTTTGTTGAGGTAAGCCTGTATTGCTATAAAATGCCCTCTTAGAACTGCTTTTCCTGTATCCCATAAATTTTGTCATGTCATATGTTCATTTTCATTTGTCTCCATGAGTTTTTTGATTTCCCCTTTGATTTCTTCATTGACTCAATAGTTGTTCAGTAGCATTTTGTTTAATCTCTACATATTTTTTGCTTTTCCAGTTTTTTTCCTGTAGTTGATTTCTAGTTTCATACCATTCTGGTAAGAAAAGATGCTTGGTATTATTTCAGTCTTCTTAGATTTATTGAGACCTGTTTAGTGGCCTAATATGTGATCTAACATCAAGAATGTTCCATGTGCATTCAGAAAGAATAGGTACTCTACAGTTTTTGGATGGAGTGTTCTGTGTATATCTACTAAGTCCATCTGATCTAATGTGCCATTTAAGGGCAATGTTTCCTTATTGAGTTTCTGTTTCAATGATCTATTCATTGAAGTAATGTTAAAGTCCCCTACTATTATTGTGTTACTCTTCATTTCTCCTTTTATGTCTGCTAATAATTGCTTTATATATTTGGTGCTCTTATGTTGGGTTCATAGATATTTACAAGTATTATACCCTCTTGTTGGATTGTTTCCTTTATCATTACGTAGTGCCCTTCTTTGTCTCTTGTTACAGTTTTTGTTTTAAAGTGTATTTTGTCTGATATAAGTATTGCTACCCCATGTTTATTTTCCTTACCATTTGCATGCAGCATCTTTTTCCAGCCCTTCACTTTTAGTTTTGGAGTGTTTTTACATCTGAATTGTGTCTCTTGTATGCAGCATATAGGTGGATCTTCTTTTTTCCAATTAGCCACCCTATGTCTTTTATTGGAGCATTTAGTCCACAGACATTTAAAGTAACTATTGATAAGCATGTACTTATTGTCATTTTTTTTTTCTCAGTGTTTTACTGGTTCTTCTCTTGCTCTCTTCCTCTGGGGTTTCATGATTTTCTTTACTATTATGTTTGGGTTCCTTTCTCTTAACTTTTTCTGTATTTATTGTAGGGTTTTGGTTTGGGATAACCAGGTGTTTCATATATAATAACCTACATATAGTTACTAATCTATATTAAGTTGATGGTCTCCTATGTTTGACCTCTTGCTGAAAGCTCTACTCTTTTACCCCCTCCCCCCACATTTTATGTTTATTTCATATTTGACCTCTTTTCTTGTATGTGTGTATCCATTAACCTCTTATCATGGAAGTAGATAATTTTAGCGCTTCTGTCTTTTGACCTTCATATTAGCTTGGTAGGTGGTTGATCTGCTATGATTAGTATATACTTGCATTTACCAGGGTTTTTTTTTTTGATAATTTTCTTATTCTTATTTGTGTTTTTTTCATTTCCACTTAAATAAGACATTTTAGTACTTCTGGCAAGGCTGGTTTCTTGGTGATAAATTCCTTTAAGTTTCGCTTGTCTGGGAAACTCTTATCTCTCCTTCCATTCTGAATGACAGCCTTGCTGGGTAAAGTGTTCTTGGCTGTAGGTGTTTTCCTTTCAATCCTTTGAATATGTCATGCCACTCCTTTCTAGTCAGTAAGGTTTCTGCTGAGAAGTCATCTGATAGCCTTATGGGGTTTCCTTTGTAAGTAACTTGTTTCCTTTCTCTTGCAGCTTTTAGGATTCTCTCTTTATCTTTAGTTGTTGACATTTTAATCATAATGTGTCTTGCTGTGGGCCTCTTTGGGTTCATCTTTTTTTGTTGCTCCCTGTGCTTCCTGTACCTGGATGTCTGGTTCTTTCCTTAGGTTAGGGAAGTTTTCAGCTATTATTTCTTCAAATAGATTGTCTGCCTCTTTGTCTCTCTCTTTTCCTTCTGTGACACCTATAATATGGATGTTAGTGTGTTGATGCTGTCTCTGAGGTCCCTTAGACTGTCCTCATTCTTTTTAATTCTTTTTTCTGTTCAGCTTGGGCAACTGCCTCTAGTCATTCATCTAGCTCATGATCTGTTCTTCTGCCTCATCTACTCTGCTATTGATTCCCTTTGGTGAATTTTCACTTCTAGTATTGTATTCTTTATTTCTGATTGGTTCTTTTTATATTTTCCAATTCTTTGTTGAAGTTCTCATTGTATTCATCAATTCTTTTCCCAAGAGAAGTGAGCATCCTTCTGACTATTAGTTTTACTCTTTGTCAGGTAGATTGTTAATTTCTGTTTTGCTTAGTTCTTTTTCTGAGGATTTGTCTTGTTCCTTTATTTGGAAT
>NW_025792993.1:1248-6511 GCF_021613505.1 Equus quagga | reverse complement strand
TTCTTCTTGTTAGAGTGGAGGCATTCTTCTTGTTAGAGTGGAGGCATATAGAGTCCAGGCAATAAATAGAGTCCTGGCCAAGGTCTAGCTTACAGTAGGTCTCCCCAGTGGTCATTTCCCTGGTCCCTGAATGTATAATTGGGATTGACATACTTGGTAGTTGATACAGTTACCACACTGGGTCCTTGATCTGTGGGATAAGAGCCATCACAGGAGGGAAGGCCAAGTGGAAGCTTCTGAAACTACCCCCCAACCCCAAACAAGAGAGCGAATCAAAACCAATACTGTATACTGAGGTTGATGACAGAGATTAATGACATCCCTAAAGATCTAAAGCAGCATTGTCCAATAGAACTTTCTGCAATGATAGAAATATCTTGTATCTGAGCTATCCAATACAGTAGCCACAGCCACATGTGGTTATTGAGCACTTGAAATATGGCTAGTATGACTGAGTAACTGAATTTTTTATTTTATTTAATTAATTTTAATTCAAATACCTCATGAGACTATTGGCCACAACACTGGACAGTGCAAATCTAAAACACTGGAAGTGGTCCCCATAATGCCTTTATTTAATTAAACAGCCTGGTCCCTGCATAAGCTAGATGGATCCTGGAGATGACTGCAAGCTCAACTACATAGCAGCCACAAGCATAAGCTGCCAGGCCAGACATGGTAGCTTTACTAGAGCAAATTAATATGGCCTCAGGTACACGGTATGTGACCAACAATCTGGTGGATTTTTTTTTTTATCTGAATCACAGCTTACATTCACATGGAACAGACAATATACAATATAAAGTTTTGCCCCAGAGCTAAGCTAACTTTTCCTCACCTTTGTCAAAACATAGTCCAAAGAGACTTGGACCATCTGGGTGTCCTGCAGAACTTCCTACTAGTCCATTACATTGACGGCATCATGTTAATCAGGCCAGAGGAGCAAGAAGCGGCTGACACACTGGAGGACTTGGTGCATCAGAGGGTGAGAGAGAGACTCTGTACAAACTCAGGGGCTTGCCACATACGTGAATTATTTATGGGTCAGGTAGTCAGGGACATGACAGGACCTCACTTCAAAGTAAAAACAATATTACTGCATCCTGTACCTCCTACCACAAAGAAATCACAACACCTGGTGCGCCTTTTCAGGTTCTAGAAGCAGAGTATTTCATGCCAAAGGATCTTTCTTTGGCCCATATACCAGATGATGTTGAAAGGCTGCCAGCTTTTAATAGAACCGGGACAGGAAAGGACATTGCACTGGGTCAAAGCTGGCATGCAAGAAGCCCTACCATCTGAGCAATGTAATACAGCAAACCCTGGAGCACTGGAAATATCAGTGGTGGAGAAAAATACTGTGAAGAAGTTGCGCTAAGCCGCATCTGGGGAATCACAATGCAAGCTCCTGTGATTCTGGAGCGAGGCTATGCCATGTGCAGCAGAGAACATATGCTTTTTGCAAAACAACTCTTGGTGCTACTGGGCCCTGGTAGAGACACAGTACTTTTTTTTATCACTAAGTGACAATGAAGACAGAACTGCCCATCATGAGCTGAGTACAGTCAGGTCTAACAAGTCACAAGGTCAGTGTGGCCCAGCAATAGTTTATCATAAGCAGTATTTTTGGGATCAAACAAAACAAGAGGTCACAGGCAAGCTGTATGAGCAGATAGTCCAGCAATTCATGGAACCTACCAGCACCTTCAGCTGCATGGGGATCTCTTATGACCAGCTGAAGAGGGAGAAAAAGTTTGAGATGGAAAAATTGTGAGGTTACAAATTGAACACTGACAGCAATTCAAAAGAGGCCTTTAAAGATAGTGGTGAGGAAAATCATCCCAAAGGGCAGGGTTTCAAGAGGCGAACCTAGTGACCCATTTTGTGTTTACAGAGAAATCACCCAAGGTTAGAATACATACAGACTCATGGGCAGCAGCAAATGCCCTGATTGAATGACCTAGGAGCTTGGGAGGAAGAAACACTGGAATGTTAAGGACAAGGAAGTCTGTAGTAGAAGCACGTAGGTGGACATTTGGGAGTGGGCATAAAGTGGCAAGATTTTTGCATCACATGTTAACCAGACATCATGCCCCAAAGAAGAGGCACTAAGTATAACGGGAACATCAACAGAGTAATGACAATGGCAGAGATAGGGACCACACGTGGACCCCCCACTAACCAAGGCTGATCTAGCTACTGACTCCACTAAAGGTTCAAGCTGCTAGCAACAGAGACCAACAGTGAGACTCCCATGTGATACTATACCTTGAGGATACCAACTGGCCACTTGCTATCAAGTTGACTCCACTGGGCCGCTTCCATCCTGGAAGGCTCATCAGTTTTTTCTCACAGGAATTGAGTATTCCAGATATGGGTTTGCCTTTCCTGCCCACAAGGCCTCAGACAGCACCACTATTCAGGGGCTTATGGAGTGCCTGATCCTGTCACGGAATCCTACTCCACACAGTATCCAACCAGGCCACCAACTTCACGTTGAAGAAAGTGCAAGAGTAGGCCCTGACCTCAGGACCCACTAGTCACATCACAGTCTGCCCCACTCAGAAGATGCCAGCCTAGTATAGAGTTGGACAGTCTTCTGAAGGAACAACTGGAAGGTACAACTGAGGTGCCATTCTCCAGGATGCCACATATGCACTGTGTCTCCATTAGGAAGAATAATGGGTCCAGGAACCAAGGAGTGGAAGAACAATCCCACTTGCTACTGCTCCTAATGACCCACTGTGGGGGCCCTGTGCTTCTCAATGATACAACTCCAGGTTCTGCAGGGTTAGAGGCCCTAGTGCCCAAAGGGAGCAAACTTTCACCTGGGGAACACAGCATGAGTCCCATTGAGCTATAATCCACAGCTGATGCCTTATATCTAGGGAACAGTAGGCAAGAAGAAGGGTCATGGTCTTGACAGGGACAATTGATCCCAATCAGCAGGAGGATATTACACAACAGGAGTAGGGAGGAATATGTATGGAACCCAGGGAATCCACTTGGACGCCTCTTATTACTCCCTTGCCCAATTGTGACTTTAAATAGACAAGTACGGCAACTGCAGGCTTCGAAGAGCTTAGTGATCATGCATCGAGGCCCCTCAGGAACGAGGGTCTGGGTCGTGCCATCAGGTTCGCCTTTAAGGCTGCAAGTAGCAGTCGTAAGCCTGAGTCCAAGTGCAGCAATGAGAGCTGTCGTTTGTCCCACTACCTTCACTCTTCTCTATTTTCCCACAGGAAGAAAAGCCCACTAGAATTCTGGAAGAGGTTCTTCCCAAACATGTGCGGAGCAGGGGATCCAGATGGCATGGAGGTGGACGGTGGTAGACACGGAGAAGTGCTGCCCAAATCCTCCTTCAAGAAAGGACTTGATGACCAGCTGCAAGGAGTGCATTCAGCAGACCCCCTCCAGCTGTTAGTTAAGTCCCTCAGGGTCTGTCTCAGCTGCCTCCCCCAAAGTCACAGCCTTCTAGAGCACCCTGCGTCTTGTGTGTGAACAATACAGGCCATTGCAGCCCAGAGCAGGACATGCTCATGAGCAATATTTGCTCCAGAGCTCCTCGGTGGGTTGCTCAAGGCTTTGTCAGGCCTTCATCACAGCCACATTTCTTACTCTTCCTTTCTCAGGGGTTCATCCCTAATACACATCTTGCTCTCCAAACTATGTCTCAGTTTCTGCTTCCAGAGAGTTCACCCTGAGCAATCTGTATGCCCCTGCAACAATTTATAAAGTCTTTGGAGGCTTATAAGACCTGCTTGTTCAAATAGCACTTTTAAGGACACATTTATTTTAACAAAGAACAAAACAAGTTGGTAACAGTAAAAAATATCCACACATGCTCCATTTTGTACTCCGTTTAGAGAATAAGCTTGATATTCCTATGAATGTTCTTTATTTAACACATTAAATCAGATTTTTTGAGCTGGTTTATGATACAAAATGTTGTCTCTCCCTCTAGCTGTAAGAGAGAGGAAAATCTTCATTTGTTTCTAATTGTACTTTTATGAATTACGAAGACTTGCATTTTAAGGTCAGGATTTGGAATTTCGCTAGTTAGTATTAGAAGCAAAAAGCAAGGCTGCTAACTTTACTTGCAGAAATCAATAGGATTTTGCACAATAATGGTCAAATAAGGACCATACAGCATCTTATTCCACAGAGTCACCACCACTCCCTATTGTCATACACATGGATCGCTCCCCTTGCTGACATAGGTGTTCTCCTGGAGTGTATGAGCCCAGAGGGACATATAAAGATGTTCTAATGGGTACACTGGCAATGAAGCAAGCTCCCAGTCATCAACTTCCCTTCGCATCCTTTCGTAATACGGTGCTGCCTAAGGACATGCCTGCTGTAAATGTCTGAAGCTCCTTCTCCTTTTCCTTCTACTCTTTCCCATTCACCCTTCTCCCAGTTTACAAAATAAAGGCATATCTCTCATCCAGTCCAAATCATGATACGTTGCCCTTAGGATTAAAAAAAAAAAAAACTCTGAGTGCATCAAAGAGACACAGGCACTATGAACCAGAAGTAAGTTTTGCATCTTTCTCTCTTATACTTATAGGTGTTAGGGGCAAAGCTAGGTATTAGAAATGGACATGCTGGCCAAGGTTGAGATGTTCTGAATTCTAGTATATTGTGGAGAGGTAGGGCAGAATTTATGACAATTTTCATTTAAAGACTTTCCCGCCTCTTTTTCAAAAAAATGCTTGGCTCCCAAGGAGGAGTCCTATGAGAGCAAGGCAAAGAGAATGGAAGTAAGAAATACTGATAACAACTGCACCTTACCTCATTTAGGTAATAAATTCATATATAACACAACAAACAAACTGTATCAGAACAGGCTAGGTAGGGTAGGTTAAGAAACAACTCCAAAAGCTCAGCACCTTAAACCAACAAAGGTTTGTTATTCATTTATGTTACACCAGGGTGAACTGAGAGAGCTGATGAAGGTGCCGCCATCTGGAACACGGCCAGCTGTGCCAGAGTGAAAGAGAGCATCCCAAACGAGGAAGTAAATCCTCCAGCCCAGAAGTGACACACAATACTTCCACTTCCAACTCATTCGTCAGACCTAGTTATGTAGCTCCATGCGATGACAAAGAGGATGGAAAATCCTACAGTAAGCACAAGGGAAGAAGCTGGAAATACTGTGAGAACAGCGTAAATGCTATCACAAAGAGTACTTAAGATACGCAAAAAGCATGCTGGGAAATATCAACTGGCTTCAAAGAGTCTCCCTGCATTTTCACCACTC
>NW_025792993.1:612-1148 GCF_021613505.1 Equus quagga | reverse complement strand
AGAGGAGTTGTCTTCATCATTTAATTTTCATTTTGACAGTCACTTTATCTATTTGGATGTGGACATTAGTGGAGGGAAAATTCCTTATTAGATCATTAATTTTTCTGTATTTTTATTTCTCTAAAGAAAATTTAATGATAATTAAAAGTTAATAATAAAATAAGACATTATAATAACAATAATAATATTTAATAAGAAAATATCACATCTTACATTATTCACATTGATATAGTTGGTTTATGCTGTCATGTGTTTGCCCACTGTATAACATTATCTGATGAATTATCTTCAACTGTGTAGTAATACATACCATTTTATAAATATTTTACATATGTAAACATATAGTGCAACTATTTATAATTCAAAAAAGGGAAATATAATGGAAGGATGTTGGTGATCTCTTAGATACTGTAGCCCTGAAATTAATTGAATTTATGCCATGTTCTCACATACTTTAAAAGACTATGCTTTAATATTAAAATGGCATTCCCTGGCCAGTTGTGTTGCCCATTTCCTGGCTCTGCATGATACGCAGG
>NW_025792993.1:0-602 GCF_021613505.1 Equus quagga | reverse complement strand
GGAAATATCAACTGGCTTCAAAGAGTCTCCCTGCATTTTCACCACTCTCAGTAAAGGGAAAGACTTGCGATTTCATCCACCCATGACCCAGTCTGTTTTCAGTTGCATATTCTGCATGATTTCAAGAAAGTGATGAAACTTCTTCTAACAGATCAACATTACACTTCAAGCAAAGATATATATTGAAGCTAAGTTGGTGTTTTACATTTTCCTGAACAATTTAGAAGAAATTGATTTTTACCAAGAAAAGTACTGGATAATGTAAATCCCTATTTTTCCTTGGTTACGAATCTGCTTCTGTCACTCATCGGTCATTTCTGTTCCTAACTGGGCTGCGTCAGTAGATTCTATGGTAAATCAGCTACTTAACAACGGTCATTCATACACTGTTTTAGCTCCACACTTGCCTATCGACTAGAACCAGCTCCGGGATGGACAGATCACAGTGGTACCTCCCCCACTGAGCGGAGGGCTTGTTCTCCGAGCCTGTCTCGTGGGAGGCCGCTCGCGCCACCCTGTGGCCACCTGTGCACATTGCGACCTTAGCTCGGCCCGGACGCCGCAGCCGCCAGTGCGCCGGGACCCAGCTGCGCAGAAGCTGA
>NW_025792992.1:0-4051 GCF_021613505.1 Equus quagga | reverse complement strand
ATTATTTTTGTTGCTATTACTGTAGAAACAAACAAATAAGAAAAAAATAGAGAATAAAAATTCCCTTCAAAATAGTGCCATAAAACTGGCACTTTATTTTGCTCACGAGCACAGGGTTAGGAATTCAGACAGGACGCAGTGGGGAAGGCTCCTTTCTGCTCTGTGATGTTGGGGCCTCAGCAGACAGGGCTCCCTGGCTGGGCCTGACTGGATGACTAAGGTTTGGAATCCTGTGGAGGTGAGTTCTCTCCCATGTCTGCAGTTGATGCTGGATTTGGCTGGAGGACCTACAGGAGACTCCCCCCCCCCCCAACCCCGACCCAGGGACCTGCGTTTCCTTGCAGCAGGGCAGTCTTAGGGCATTCAGGCCTCTTACTTGGTGGCTGAGGGCTCCACAGAGGAGTGACCTGAGTGATCAGGGAGAAGCTCATGGTATTTCAAACATCATTTTAAACATGACACATCGTCATTTCTGGCATGACTGTCAGTGACAAGGAGCACTAGAGTCAGCTCTGGGTACAGGGAGGGGCCTAGACCCTATCTCTCAATAGGAGGAAAGTGCGAGAAATTGCAAACATGTCTTCAAACCAACATGTGCATATTCCACTTGAAGAACACCGAGTTGCATGGATCCACATCCAAAATGTATGATACAGGAGATATTGCCTATGGCACAGGCCAAGGTAGGGTCAATGTTGGTTTGCCACCTGCCTAGGTCAGCATGAGCTATTTGACAAGTAAACACAAACATGTAGGGCACTTTATGAAACAGTTGTAATAAAACACAATGTTCATCTTAGCCATGGCCCCATGGTGAATACTGGCCCTCCGCTCCAGGTCAGGGTTCGTGGCTTATCCGCCATTAGAGCTTCCTGCACTTCTCTTTCAAATGAATGCACAGAATCATAGCTGCTAATGGATTTGTGTACAGTTTGTGTATTGATCACTTTCCCTGCTGGCCTTGAACCTTTGGGAGGAGAGAGGTCAAGGCCCCTCTGTTCCTCACCAGCTCTTTGCTCAGTGATCAGCACACAGAAGGAGCTCCACGGACGGTAACATCGCTCTCTTCCCTGCTGTTCCTACATTTGGCCCGCTGCCGTGTGAGGACACTCAAGCAGCCCTATGGAGGGAACCGCGTGGCGAGGCACGAGGCCTCCTGCAGAGTGCTGGGAGTGACACATCTAGGGGGTAGGTCCTCCAGCCCCAGTCAAGGCCTCCTATGCCTGGAGCCATGGACGAAGTCTTGACTACAAATCCTTAAGCAATTATGAGCTAGAACCACCTCCCAGAGTGATGACACTTCTGCCACCGGAACCTGAGCATCTGAAGACCTTCCTGGGTGTATAATGTCGATGAGGACAGAATCTTTGCTGGTGATGGATTCTCAGCCTGGTCATCTCTACACAGGCACAAAGTCCATGACGAGGGCAGAGCATCTCTCTGGGTCAGCAGTGGCTGGTCACAGAGAAGCTGACCCCAGCCCTGTCCAGTGCAGAACAGAGTGACGCATTTTGATCTGCTGGGGCCCATGTGATCCAGGCAGGAGCCCTTATCTGTCAATAACCCCAAGTGATGACTGTGCTCCCTCTGCTGACTCCTCCTTTGCACAGGCCGGTGGTCCTCTGCCTGCCCTCCTGAGTCCCTGTGCAGGTCTCCTCTCCCTGCCTCAGCTCAGGCAAAGCCTCCCCCGCAACCCTCTGCCCAGGCCACCGGACTCCTCCCTGTGGCTGCTCCTCCTGGAGAAGCAGGAGAACCAGGGAAGGAGGCTGATCCGAGGGTCACAGAAGAAACTCAGCTGGAGGGGAAATGCTGGAACCTTGAAGCCTGTGGACTCACATCCTCGGTGCTTTGTGTCTCCTGATGTCACAGCTAGGGCAGGAGCGGAAATGTGTGGGTTATTATCCCAATCGGAGAATCCATGCAAGTTTCAGGGAGGAGGGGACACTGTGCATGGGGTCTCCTGCAGTCACTCACTGAGTCAGCGCCTGAGCTCTGTGCTCCCTGAAAGGTCCTGCAGATGGAGGGTGGGCTCCCTAGCGGGTGTCAGGATCCAGACGTGAGGATCCACAGTGGGAAGTCACAAAGATCCAGGACGGGAGAGAAATGGGTCCTGCTCAGGGTGAGATGTGTGGGTTTTTGTCAAGGGCTGTGGATTCAGTCCCTCCCATTGCGCTTAGGAGATGATTTGCCAACAACAATGACAGCAAAACCTTTATTTCATTAAAACCCAAAAATACCTTCCAGAAACATTCATCACTCCTACTATTAAATTCAAAAAATATGTGCAGACCAAGAAATATAGGATACTTTGTTAATGTCTTAACAAATGTCTATTTTTAACTAGTTAAAAAATTCACCCTGGAGTTTGAAGCACTAAAACATTCGTTTTATTTTGGAACAACACATTGTGGTTCATACAGATATTGCGTAACAATTTGTCTAGCAATAGTAGAACTTACAACAAAGATAAAAGCATTTAAAAGTTAAAACTTTTTTTCTTTAGGTGCTATTGTTACCAACCAAGTTATTATATTTTAGAATGAATAAGAAAATTACCACATGCACAAATGACATATGAAGACTTATTCATTTCTTATATACTTTCAGAAATAATTTTAAAATCTAGCAGTTTGCCTTGTTGACACAATATCAGAAACGTACAAATGCCCTAATTGAAAACCCAACAAAAAGTGTGCAGTATCTCTAAGAAAACAATTGAAATCTCACTATTTAATATAAGTGAACAGGACAAATGGTAGAAAAATTTGTTGACTAAAGAAACTCCATCAAATTGCAGCAATGAGTAGATGAGGTTCTACACATGTCCTCTTATGGTTATATTTATATTTTATTTCTTATTCTTGAGAAAGTGCATTGGTGGGGTCAGCAGGGGAGTCTGTGCAGCGCCCCCAGGGCTCCAGAATGACGTGGCGGTGTAGCCGATTCCCAAAGGGCCCCAGTCTCCCTCGTGCACGTCACCGTTATGAGTCCATCCAGGAACAGAGGATGGGGTGAAACCTCCCTTCTCCTGTCACTCAGCCATGGCTCAGTCACTCAAAGCGTGCTTTCCTTGTCTCCTGGGGTCTCAATCCTTACCCCCTTCACTCCTCAGTCTCTCCCTCCCATCAGGCCTCAGCTCCATCCTGAGGACCCTGCCCTCTTCAAGGAGCTCCATCCCCGGCTCCAGCCCCAGCATCATCATGGGACAGTGTGCTGAGAGGTGGGTCCCAGTGCAGGAGACCTCTGCTTTTTGGTGATGAAGAATGGCCTCCTCTCAGTAACTTCCTACATTGTTTCTTGTTGACGGACCCCCATCTCCATCAGGTGTGGACGTGAGAGGTATGAAGGAGGGTCCAGGGGCCTGCACCTGCCTCAGTGGAAAGCGGAGTCAGAGAGAGACACAGCCCCGCCAGCTTCCCAAACAGTGACATGTGGTCTCAGGGCCTTTGTCCTTCTGCTGGGGCAAAGCAGCACAAATTCCCCCTCAGGGGCCAGTTCTCAGGGCCCCGCCCTCCACTGTGTAACAACTGAAGGAGCATCAGTGAGCCCACCATCTGAGGAGGCATCTCTGTGGAACTGAGGGATCTGTGCGTGGAGGAGGCTGCCGCCGAGTGAGGGCCTGGGCTGAGGGTGCCTCCCCATTGTGAGGAGGGGGCAGTGGAGAAACAATGCTTAGGAAGGCGATGCCCCTCCTCAGGCAGGATGTGACATTGAATTCAGACATGGTGCAAAGTGTACCAGGGCCAGCAGGTAGTGCTGTGGGCATGTGTCTGAATCACATGTGGTGAGACCACAGCTGTGACCCCAGCTGTGACCTGGTTGCTTAGCTGTGCCCTCTGCTCAGTGCTCCCTGGGGCCCAGCAGATTCTTCCTCCTAAGGCCCCAGATGTGCCCACATCAGAAGTTCACCAGCCCCACACTCCCCCAAAACAAACTCCAAGGCAAAGGGGATTGAGTCTTGGTTCACAGACAGCTGGGACAGAGGGAGGATGGGGGATAATTTTAATGAAGGGCTCCTGCTTCCAACAGAGTGAAGGAAGGGATGAGGGAT
>NW_025792991.1:0-1316 GCF_021613505.1 Equus quagga | reverse complement strand
TTTCTTTGTTGCCCTTGGCCAGTCACACATGCTTCTTCCAAATAGGCAGCTACCCCAGATGGCAAAGAGCAAGCTGCCTGTGTTTTCTCCTAGAATTTTCACTGTTTCAAGACTTCCGTTGAAGGCTTTAACCCATTTCGAGGTGGTGTGTGTGCCTGGTGTAACATCATGATCTACTCTTATTGTGTTACATGTGGCTGTGCAGTCTTCCCAGCACCGTTTATTTTAGAGACTCTCCTTTCTCCACTGTCTCCTCTTGCCTTCCACATTGCAAATGAGCTGTCCATATATGTGTGAGTTGACCCTTGGGTTCTCCATTCTGTTCCATTGGTCTTTGTGCCTGTTTTTGGGACCAGGCTTTGCTGGTTCGGTACCAAGCACTTCGTCCTACATGTTGAAATCAAAGTGTGATACGTCCTGCTTTGTTCGTTCTCCTCAGAATTCCTTTGGGTATTCAGGATCCCTTGTTGCTGGATAGAGACTTTAGGATTTTCTCTTCTATTTCTGTGGAAAAGATTGCTGCAAATTTGACTGGGATTGCATGCAATCCAGAGATTGCTTTATACATTACGGACGTTTCAGGTGTTTTAGATCTTACATTCCTAGAGCACGGAATACCCTTCTGTTTCCTTGTGCTTTCTGGAATTTCTTTCCCTAAAGCTTTGCTAGTTTTCAGTTTCCATAGCTTGCACCTGTTTGTCTAAGCTTATTCCTAGAAATCTTATTCTTTTACTTGCAGGGTTTTTTTTCCCAGAGGTTCAGGTTTCCTATTCCTTGAAACTTTCCATTGGTTTTGTTTTGGCAGATGTTTATGGCTGTGCTCACATCTGGTGGTGATGCTGCTGTATTAGCTGGGCAAGAATGACACTGTCTGACGTTGCTTCCCATCTGCCTCTACACTACCTTGGACGCCTGCCCCAGAATATCTGGACCATCGTTGAGGAGGTTCACCTCCAGGATTCTGCATGGTCTGCCCTGGGTGCCGACCCAGAATTTGTGGACTTCACCACTCCACCACTGGCCAGCACCTTTCATGTTCCATTGGAAACCTGCATTTGATGTGGAATGTGAGTTGAATATGCTATTTGGGAAAAAACTTGCACTGTGTAGACGAGGTCAGTTTGTTTTTCTTCTCCACTGTGATGTCAGAGGATTTCTCAGAATTGTGTCTCTGCTATCACGGCAAACTTCATTGACACAGGTTTTCAGAGCCCCATTTTAGCAGTCTCATAATTCACCCTTACCATTTAGCCTAGGTTTGACATTTGCTGCAGTTTTGGGGTTTGTGACTTTCTCTGTCTTTCGAACTTTCAGGG
>NW_025792990.1:0-15488 GCF_021613505.1 Equus quagga | reverse complement strand
AAAAAGAAGATTGGCAACAAATGTTAGCTTAAGGCCAATCTTCCTCACCAAAAAAAGAAAGAAAGCTCTTTGGTATCATTTATTAAATGACAATTTTTAAAATGTGTTACAATTTCACTTAGTTGAATCTTTTCTTTTCTTTTTTTTTCTTTTTGGCTGAGGAAGATTCACCCTGAGCTAACATGCACTGCCAATCTTCCCCTTTTTGTATGTGAGCCCCCACTATAGCATGACCACTGACAGAGTAGTGGTGTATGTCTGCACCTGGAAACTGAACCGAGGCCAACGACGTGAAGCATGTTAAACTTAGTCACTAGGCTACCATGACTGATCCTCACTTAGTTGAATCTTTCTTAAACCAATGTTATCAATCTTCTGGCTTAAGTATAAGAGGTAGCAAGCTAGAAAGAGATTTGCTCCCAATACTACAGCACAAAAAGCTAGATATTCTGCAAGCTTTAAACATTTTTGGAACCCACTGAATAGCTGGGGTCACCAGGTGACCAACTAACACCAGCACAGAGTTACCAGTGATAGCATTCCATTGTTAGGGGTGGGGGATGGATAAGGGGAGAGATCTTCTCTGGAGTACCTGTGCAAAGGGAAGACTTAAAGTTTAAAGTGGATTAGACATTGAAAATACATTATAAGCCATCTTCTATCCTAATATAAGGTAACATTAGAGGAAATTGAAGCTTGTGGTGCCCTGAGGTGGCCATAGTGTTGACAAAACTAAAGCCCAGCTCAACTCCTACACTTAATGTTAAGCAAAAGAAGTGAGTTAATTTCCAGGCAAAAATAGCATTTACTTCGGTCTCTGTTGTTCTACAAATGGTATCCTTTCTTAAGCAAAAATTATATGACAATACAAATGATAAGAACACAGCCCACTACAAAAATACAAAGATATTAACAGAATTAGATTCAGATATGACCTAGAGATTAGAAACAGCAGACCAGCAATCTAAAGTAAATATGATTCCTAGGGGCTCCAGTGGAAAAGATAGACAACATGAATGAATAGATTTGGAATTTCAGCAGAGTCATAGAAACTATTAAAATGAATCAAATGAAATGCTAGAAAAAATTTTAAAATAACAGAGATAAAGGATATTTTAGCACAACAGTAGCTTCAACAGAGATGAGAAAAGAATTAGTGAAATTAAAGATAGAACAAGAGGAAACACCAAAAGTTACAGAGACACACACAAAAAAGAGTGAAGAAAACACCTAACAGCTGGGTAACAATGTCAAGTAGTATAAATAACTATAATTTGAACCTCAGAAAAAAGGAGGAGGTCATGTCAAAGGGAATATGTGTAGAGATAATGGCAAAGAATTTTCTGAAAGACATCAAATCCAGATCCAAGAAGCTCAGAGAACACAAAGCAGAAAGAAAACACATGCACAACACAACACAGAAGTAAAGAAAGTAAAAGAGAAAATATTGAATGCAAGAACCATTACATAGTGAGCAGGGATTTTCAGCATCTGGACTATTGACATTTTGCACTGTGGAATTTTTGCTGTGGGGCACAATCCTGTTCACTGTAGATTGTTTAGCAGTATCTGTGACCTCGACATACTAGATGCCAGCAATACTCCCTTGCAGTTACGATAATCAATGATATTCCAGGCATTGTCAAATGTCCCCTGTGTATTTGTTTGAGGAGGAGGGTGGCATTGGGTACAAAACCAAATCTATCTTGGACGATCTAAAGGAAAAAAGGTAAGCACTACAGCAGATTTCCTGCCAGAAAATGTGAAAGTCAGAAAAAATGGACAGCAAATTGAAAATGTCAAAAGGAAAACAACAAATAATCAGTTACTCCAGAATGATAAACACATGAAAATATCTTGCAAATTTTTTCAAAAGTGAAGGACGAAAAAACTTTTTTGAGACTAAACAAAACTGAAAGAATTACCCATAGGCATGTACTATGAGAAATATTAAAATGCATCATTTGGGGAGAAGGAAAATAGTACCAGACAGAAAATTAAAGCTACCCAAAGAAATGAACACTGGTAATTTTATAAAGAATAAGTGGATCTTTTTTCATATTTTAATTGTTCTAAAAGACATCAAACTGTCTGAAGGAAAAAAGAATAGCAATGAAATGGTACTTATAGGTTCTGTCAGAGTATAATACATAATAATATCATGATGGGTAAGAGAGGACTTAGAAGTTTACTGTTTCAAGATCCATAGGAGACCAATGATTTATTTAAAAAGTTTACTGTGAACTCCTAGAAAACCATTATCATTTTAAGGAAGCAAAAATAATAAGTCAACAGAGGATGCAAGATAAGTGGAATCACAGAAAAATTCTTACAGAAGAAGACAGAAAAAGAAAAGAAGCAAGGGATAGATTAAACAAATAGAGATAAAGTATAAAGATGATAGATTTAATTAATCCATTATAAGTAATTGCATTAACTATAAATAGTCTAGACATCCAAATTAAAGTTGGAGATTGTCATATTAGACATTTAACAAAACAAATCTCTGCACAATCTAAAGAAATCTTCTTAATTATAGACATTATAAGTTAAATATAAAAAAATAGAAAAGACCTCATGCATGGATATATTAATATACATATAGAGTAGAACACAGAAAAAATAAAAACAACAAAACAAAATCTCAACCAGATTCTTAAATTAATTGACAAGCTGATTATAAAATGTATGCAGTAGGAACTAAAAAAAGACAAAGTTGAAAGTGAGAAAATAATTGGAAGCATCTCACTATCTGATCTCAATACCTACTATAAAGGTAAAGTAACTAAGATAATGCAGTATTACATATATAAACATATAAGTCAATGGATGAGAGTAGAGGATCCAAATACAGACACACATCTGAAAGGTCAAATTACTCTCCACAAAGATACAATGTCTGTACAATGGAAAAAATTGTCTTTTAACAAAGAATGATGGATAATTTAAACATCCACGTGCAAAGGATGGTTTATGGGATATAAATCCATAAATAACATCATATACAATAATTAACTGAAATAATCATAAAACTAAGTGTAATATCAAATTTGTAAAACTTCCAGAAGAAAACAAGAAAACATTCTTTGTTATTTCATATTGGACCAATATTTCTCTTTTTTTTTTCCTTAAAGATTGGCACCTGAGCTAACAACTGTTGCCAATCTTCTTTTTTTCTTTTTCCTGCTTTTTCTCCCCAAGTCCTCCCAGGACATAGTTGTATATTTTAGTTATGGGTCCTTCTAGTTGTGGCATGTGGGACGTCACCTCAGGATGGCCTGACAAGTCGTGCCATGTCCGCACTCAGGATCTGAACCAGTGAAACCCTGGCCTGCTGAAGCAGAGCACAGAAACTTAACTACTCGGCCAAGGGGCAGGAACCTAGACAAATATTTCTTACATATGAATTCCAAATCATGATGAATAAAAGAAAAATTATGTGAGACGTCATCAAAATTAAATATTTTGCTCTTCAAAAGCCACTGTTGCAAGAATGAAAAGACTAAACTTATAATAGAAGATATTCTTTCCAAGTACATGTCTGAGAAAGGATTTGTATCCAGGGTATAGACAAACCTCTCAAAATTTAACAACACACTTCTAAATAAATCAAAGTTGAAAAAAGAAAGCACAATACAAATTATATAAAATTTTGAATTGAATGAAAATTAAAACATAATATGTAAAATTTTAAAAGATGCTTCTAATGTGCTTAAAGGGAAATTTAGGACTTTGAATACCTAAATTAGTAAAGAAGCAATATGTCAAATCTAGAAGCTTAGCTTCCATATTTAGAAACTATAAAAAAGAATAATTAACTAAAAGCTAACAAACAAAAAGTAAAAGGAAGGATATAATAAACTCTAGAGCATACACCAACAATAGAAAGCTAGAAATTGATAGAGAAAATCAGAGTTTGAATTTTGAAAAATCAATAAAATTGACAAAATGTTTTCTAGAATTACTAAGAAAAAAGGAGAGGAGATACAAATTAGCATATTCAGATTTTAAAATGACTATAGTGAATATTATGAACGGCATATGTGAACAAATTAGTCGACTTGGATGATATGGACAGATTCTTAAAAAGACAAATTTACCAAAACTGACAAAAGAAAAAATAGAAAATCTAGATAGACATATAACAAGTTAATAGATTGAGTTCATAATTAAACCTGTACCACTGTGACAGAGTTCTCCTCTATTACCAATATATAGCCATAGATGGCTTGACTGGTTAAATTTACAAAACACCTATATAAAAAATACTAGTTGATTAACTTATGTCAAAATTAGAAAAGGAGATCCTCTTTCCACTTCATGTTATTAAGCCAATAACAAAGTCAAGAAAGAAACACGAGGAAGGAAAACAAAATGCAATGTTCCACATAGTGGTAGATATAAAATTCTCAGCAAATTATTAGCAAAATAAATCTCATAACACACATAAAAGGATAATAAATCATGACCAAGTGAGATCTATTCCAGGAATGCAAGGTAGATTTAACATATGAAAAACAATTAATGTAACACATCACGGATAGAATTAAAGACAAAAAAACTTCTGGCCACCTCAAAATATGCAGAAAAAAGTATTTGCAACAATCCAACAGCCATTTAAGATAAAAATTCCCAACAAATTAGAAATAGAGAAAATTACTTCAATTACTCAATTCAATTATTCAATTACTTCAATAGAGAAAATTACTACCAAGCTTGCTTCTAGCATCACACTTAATGGTTTGGGAATGAATGATTTCCCCTATAGTGAAAAACAATGCAGGATGTCCACTCTCAGTACTGGTGATGATGATAGACAGACAGATAGATAGTTAGATAGATAGATAAATAGATAGATATAGATTAATAAATCAATCTTTTCTCCTGATTTGAAGTAAAACTAATTTTATTCACAGATAGGTTTCTGCTGATTTTTAAATTAATTTTTATCCGTGGGCTCCACTGAGATGGTGAACATTTTGAGTTATTTGACAATTGTGTTTTAAATGTACTGTGTTTGATATTGATGTATTTTTTTGAAGTTTATATAAATCTATTTTCTCTCTAATTCTATTTTCAGAAGAAACAAACAAACAAAAAACCATCATTTGGTTTCCCAAACCTGATATATGATGGAAATAGGAGAAGAGCACTGTACCACTGTGACAGAGTTCATTGTTCTTGGATTATCAGATCCCCTGAGCTGAGAGTCTTTCTCTCCCTTCTGTTCCTTCTCACATATGGAGTAACTACGTTTGGGCCAACCTTGACATAATTGCACTGATTCAGGTCAGCTCTAAACTTAACACCCTCATGCACTTTTTTCTCAGCCATTTATCCTTTGCGGATCATTGCTGTTCCACAATCATCACGCCAAAGATCTTATCCAATATCTTAAGAAAAAAGTCATCTCTTTCCTGGGATGCATGATGCAGTTCTACTTGTTTTGGACATGTGCAGTCACTGAGGTGTTCCTGCTGATTGTGATGGCTTATGATCATTTCTCGGCCATCTGTAGCCCACTGCTGTACATGGACTCCATGTCCCAGAAACTTTGAATGGTGCTGGTTTCTGGCTGTACTTCTCTGGAACTGTGTGTTCTCTGGTTCACGTGTTTAGCTCTTGAAATCCCATCCTATAGGTCGAATGTAATTAACCACTTTTTTTTTTTGGATTTACTCCCTCTCTTTATTCTTTCTTGTTATGATATCTCTAGGAATGAACTTGTGGTGTTCACTGTGGCCACTTTCAATGAGATCATCACCATCTTGATCATCCACACCTCCTGCTTGTTATTCTCATCACCATCCTAAGGATGCACTCTGCAGACGGAAGGTGCAAAATCTTTTCCACCTGCACCTACCTCCTCACAGCCATCATTGTTTTCCATGGAACAATACTTTTCATTTATTGCCAGCCCCGTTCTGTCAAGAGTATTAATACTGACAAAGTAGCCTCGGTATTCTACAATGCAGTGATTCTCATACTGAATCCCTGATTTATAGTCTGAGGAACAAGGATGTGAAAGAAGCTCTCAAGAGTTTTGAGATCCAAATTCCCTTTTGAAAAGCTATTTTCTTAGCAAGAGTCAGGGTTTTATCAAAGACTTTCAATGAGGGGCTAGCTTTGAGTGGATGTGAATGGAAAGTAAAATAGGGATGTATTTTTTGAGCTAACGGATGATGCATGCTTTTTTTGTTTTCCAGCTGCCTATCTTTATTAAACCATGTCTTATCCTCTTTCTTGGAGAGTTCAAGTGTATCAGGTACCTATGCTGCTCTTCTCTGATCTCTAACTGTCTTGAATGGGTTTTTCGGGTGATATTGTTAGACGTAGTTTCCTGGTTTGAAATAACATCAATATATTTCTAAAAAAGTGTACATAAAGAGATATGTCTTTTCATCATCTGTAATGCCTGCAACCATACTTTTATTTTTTGTTTGTTTGTTTGTTTTGTGAGGAAGATTGGCCCTAAGCTAACATCTGTTGCTAATCTTCCTCTTTTTGCTTGAGGAAGATTGTCACTGAGCTAACATCCTTGCCAATCTTCCTCTACTTTATGTTGGATGCTGCCACAGTGTGGTTGATGAGCTGTGCTAGGTCCTCTTGGGGATCTGAAACCGTGAACCCTGGGCTGCCTAGGCAGAATGCACAAACTTAACCACTATGCAACCAGGCCGGCCACACATGAAACCATTCTTGTTAAACTGACTTTATTTTTCACATGGAATGCATAAGCATTTGCCTCATATTCTATGTTTTTTCCCAAGAATATTTGAAGTACATGTCCTACGAGTACTTCTGGGTATTACTTTTTGGTCTTTTGGTTATTTTGTTTTTTACCAGCATTTCAATTTCAAGGCAATAATTTTATAACTTTTAAAATCTTCTCTTTGGCAAAATATTGACAATAATCTACTTTTCTTAAAAACTTTTCATAAAAATTAAATGATACATCTTAAGTTCTTAGCATTATGTATGGTATAATATAACTGATTAATAAATTATCTGCTATTATTGATATTGTTGTGTTTACTCTTATCTTCTGTTCTCTATTTTATCTTAAGTTTCGATTAAACAAGTGGATCATATATATGATACCATACCTTTTTAAAGTTTCCATATCCTCGTTAACATGTTTTTGCTCTGCCTGCTATTATTTTAAGCATTCATTATATTTTCTAAATCCCTTATATTATAAACCCATTAAATTAGATTCCTATAGCTTCTGAAATAAATTAGTACAAATTTGGTGACTTAAAACAATAGACTTATTTTCTTACAATTTTGGAGATCAGAAATGTGAGATCCAATCACGGGGCCAAAACCAAGGTGGCAGCAGGACCATCCTCCCTCAGGAGGTTGTAGGGGGCCATCTTTTCCTTATCTCTTCCAGCTTCTGGTGGCTGCAGGTATTCCTTGACTTGTGGTCATATTACTTCAGTCTTCAGGGCTAGCATCTTCAAACCTCTCACTTCTCCATCTTTACTGCATTTTCTTGTGTATGTAAAATAATCTTCTGTCTCCCTCTTATAAAAGACACTTGCGATGGCATTTAGAGCACACCAGATCATCCAGAATACTCTCCTCATCTCAAGATCATTAAACTAATCACATCTGCAGGCAAGCTTTATCTGAATAAGGTGACATTTCCAGGGATTAGAACCTGAGACATTTAGGTGTCCATTTTCAAGCTTAACTCACCCATCTTTTAAAGGCAAAGTCAGTCATAATTTACATGCCCTATGTTCCTACAGTGTTAACAGTTAGTTCGTTTTCTTAGTTTCTTAAGATTTCATTTCATACGTGCTATTGTCAATATTTTTGCTGGAGTCACTAGTGCAGCATAGGTACTTATTGCTTTAGTGAAGCAGGAGGAACACTTGGTTTGAATTTAAACACCTGGTTCCAGTTTCAGATCCACATGAGTGATTTTTACGAAGACACACACTTTTTTAACCTCAATTCTTTCACATATAAACTCGGGAGAAGCTGCCATCCTCAGAGAGTTGTCATTGAACTTAAACATAATAACAAAACTGCAAGGATCTGTCCCATAAAATGTACTCTTATTAATGTTTCTTAAAACAGGAAGCTTTGGTTCGAATCCTGGGTGCGGACATGGCACTGCTCATCAAGCCACGCTGAGGCAGCGTCCCACATGCAACAACTAGACGGACCCACAACTAAGAATGTACAACTATATACCGGGGGGCTTTGGGGAGAAAAAGGAAAAAATAAAATCTTTAAAAAAAAAAAAGAAAGCTTTGAGGGTAAGGATCATTTAGAAATATTCCAATATGTATGGTGAAGACAGCTACTCATTATTTCTTAAAAGAAATAAGTAATGACTAAAAGGATGGAATGATATTGTGCTGATGAGAACATGATTCTGTATTGGTTTGAAAATGTTTTAAATGGAGTGTTATTTCCCATATCACCCATGAGACCTTGCCTTTTTAAGATGAAGGTAAGAGAAACATTTTTCACCTTTGGTCCTCCAACTAGAACTTAGCATTGTTGACATTTGGAGCCAGACAATTCTGTGCTGTGTTTGTCCTGTGCATTACGGGATGTTTAGCAGCATCCTTGACCTCTACCCATTAGACCTCAGGACCACCCCATCCTTATTTTTGACAAGCAGAAATGTCTCTAGACATTGTCAAATCTCCGCTAGAGAGTGAAATCATCTTAGTTGGGAATCATTGGTCTAATTTGAGCTCTCTCCAGAATCTGCAATATCCCTTTCAGAGACATTGGATGTTAGGGCTTCAGCGACACAGGACACAGAATTACTCTCACTTTAGCATGGATAACTATGGTCTCTACCTCCTACTAAAATATACACACACTTTTCTTATCTAAAGACTGATTATTTCATTTTATTAACAAGAAGGACATCAGCTTTACTTTCAGTTCCCCAAAACCTTGAAATGTCAGATTTTTCTTTCCCTCCCAATGTTGCTTCTTAGGTAACACTGTCAGTTGTCTGAGAATAACTGAGATGGACTGAGTGCTCCTCAAACATGTCTGAAAAGCAGCCACATAAAAATTTCTTTTTTATTTCTTCATGGAGTTTTGTTTTACATATATAATCTACTCACTCCCTTATTTTTAAACTATCGGGGTCAATGTTTTTTCTCATTCTCTTATGGATAGTATCTAAATTTTCTGGTGGGGACTCAGCTTTTTCTCTTCTTGGTGGGTCTCTGTCTTCGAACCTAATGGGATTTGGGGAAGTGTTCATGGCTAGTCATCAAGAGACCCAGTGATTAGTTTCTGGGTGGACACTAGTAAGCTAATGACTTAACCATGAGATCTTGCCAGAATTATTGAAAAAGAAGAGTTCCTTTCAGCTGAGATTAATCCATCTGGGAAGAGACAGAGGGTCAAAACAGGTCATATCTCTCTTTGCCTATATATATATGTATGTGTGTGTGTGTGTGTGTGTGTTTTGAGTATTATCTTTCTCCAATAGGCATCACATTCTCTATAAATCTCATTTCCAAGTCTCTAATCATGCCAAGGACTTCCAATCTCCAGATAATTGCTTATGTTGTTTCCTCTACTGCCTCTCATTCACTATTCTGTAATTGACAAAATTCATAATGTTGAGTTCAAATTATCGTCCTTTTTCCTGTTTTGTACCTAGAACACTGCCTGGCACAATATTTTCACAAATAAAATATATTTATTGAATGGAGATTCTCTGATATATTCTGTCCTTGGATGGCCAGAATTACTTTTGAACATAAATGCACATATAACACATATCAGAGTCATTAACTTCATTCATCCATCTACACATTTACTTTCAAGATCTTTTAATTCTCCACAGCTTGATAGATACACTTTTGTTTCTTTCTTGTTTATTCCACCATCCTATCTCATAGAACATTCTGATAGTTGTTTGATAAATTGCTTTGAGCTGATTAAATCAAACTGGATACAGTACAGAGGCCTGAGAGGTGGCTTCTGGGGCAGCGGAAATGGGACTAAGATGAGGGGGAGGGGAGGTGGGCAGGGAGCAGGGCCCACAGCAGAGATGTCTCTGTAGTGCAGGGGAGTGACACCAGGGAAGGGTGTAGACCTGGAGGGGAGACAGGGTGGCTGGGGACATAGTGTGATGTGCATTCTACACAGATGTCTGTGGCTCTGGAGACAGTGGAATGTGGGTCGGGGGAGAGGCGCAGCGTTTTGGTGAGGGGTCTCACAGCAGTCTGCAGGGAGCCCTGGGGCTGGCACTGGGGTGTTTGTCATTCAGATGAGGAGTGTGTGTGACTGTTGTGGGGTCTGAGAAGAGGAACGAAGGAAGACTGAGAACGCTTCTGATAACCTGTGTATTGCCTGCGCTACTTTAAGGACACCTTTGTACAATCTCTGCAGGGGAATCCGAAAAGAAGGCAGCTGGGCACAGATGAAGTACACCCAGTGAGAAGCCTATTTTTCGAAGGAATAGAGTAGGGAGTAGTCATGCCCATTTGGACATCCATGGGGCTTCGACCATCCCTGAAGGCCCTGGGGATCAGAGGGTCTCACCCCTCAGGCGCTCCCACAACAGGGGCTCCAAGGGCAGCTCCGGAAGGGGCTCGAGGGCACAGTGAGGATTCCCAAGGGTGATGCATCCGCTCCCTGAGTGGAGCCAATACGATGCTGCTCGTGGAGATGCCAAGATGAACACTCAGTGGACCCCAGCAGAGCGCAGAGCCAGTGGAAGAGGAAGACTCACTGACTAGAAGTGCTCGTGGAGGTGGCGTGTGCACCCACTGCAGGCGCTGTGCCCGGCTCTCTAACTGTCCCTGCAGCAGGCTGGGCGGTGGGTTGGGGGTCAGGGAGGGGTCTCTGGAGGAGGTGGCCCTGAGCTGAATGCTGAGGGAAAAGGAGTTATCCACAGTGCTTGACACACTTTCCGGGGCACAGGAATCACTTGGAGATCTGGTTACAGGGCAGATCCCAGTTCATCAGGTCCTGAGTGGGTCTGAGACTGCCCTGCTCCCCAGTGATATCCATGCTTGGACTGGACATAGAATAGCAAGGATCTTGAGATGATTGTGGGGAAAAGTGTGGGAAAGATAAAGGGGGAAGCACCATTTCTGGCCACATTTCAGCCCAGGCACAGACGCGAACCTCCAAACAGCCTGGGAGAGCAGAGGTAGAACTTATGCAAGTGACCTGCCCCCAATTACCCTCTGAAACACTCCTATCTCCCATGGATGGGTCCTGTCCCAAGTTCATGTCCTGTTTCAGAGGAGCATGAGGAACCAAACACTTGGGGTCACTCTTGGGGAAGCCAGCCATGGAGGGCCTGCTTTACCTCCAGAATGCCCTAGTCAGTCGATAGCTCCACCTTCCCGGTTCGCACAGCCCAGGCACCTGGGAACCCCTCCTGACCTGTTCCTCGTCCTCACCCTCTCCATGCAATGCATCGGGCAGTCCATAGATTATTCCTTCAAACTCCCTCTGTTCTCTCCATCTCTGCCAACACCCTCCTGTACAGACCACCACTCTGTCTCCTGCCTGGGTCACTGTCGCTCTGCTGACTGTCCTGCCTATGGGGCCCAGGTCACCATGCATCCTCCCATTGACCTCCTCTTGGCAGACACAGCAGACTCTTTAACCCACGACCCAGGCAGGGCCAGAACAAAGCCAGGCTTGGACGTGCGTGTGATGTAGGTGCTGCTGACCCCTGCCCTGAGCCCCCTGTCTCCTGCCTCTGGGTCATGGATGGCAAGGGTGAGCACACATCCAAGTGCAGCCTGGACAACTCAGGCGGTGCTTGGTGGCTGCCTGGCATGTTATGGATAGCACCCCTTTTCACTCATAAAATGGCTCCAGTTCTGACAAGAAATTTGATGGCCACCAAACTAATACCTTGCATGAGTTCAAACTTTTCCAAACAGTAGTGCAAAATTTAAAAAAAAAAATACAAGCTCATGAGAAAATAGACAGCATGATTTCAATCTAAATCCAAATGCAACCCTGGACAGTCATGAAGTTCTATGCCCAAAACAGGGCTCCTAGAAAGACTGCACAAGGAGGAAGATAGGGAGGTAGTGACCTTCTCCTTTGGGGCCCCTCCTTGCCAGGCTCTGATTCAGTGGCTCTTGGGTGGGACCCCAAAATTTGTATTTTGTCCAAGTCTCTCTCAGGGTTCTGATGCATGGCAAAGATGAACTACATTGTCGTAAGCCATCAACTCTAGGCCTATGTTGAAAGGGCCTGTGCCTTCCTCTGATCCAGCACTTGGGTCCCTCGCTTCCGACAGCTCATGACCTCCTGTTCTAAGATGTCATCAGTATGTCCTTTCATATCCACTCTCTGTCCTTCTCCACCTGCTGTCTGCTGCCGACCTGTAGGGTGTTGGCCACAAGCAGATTCATATCCTTCCAGCTCCCTTTGGAGTCACCAATGGGGAAGCCCAAGAACAGACTGGAGGGAGGCAGGAGTGTGAGCCCAAGCATTGAACCTCCTGGCTACTTCCTGAAAAGATGGCCTTGCGCTGGCTCCGTCTGTGGCTAGAGGCCCAGCTCCTCTCAAGGGCTGACTCAGCATGGTTCTCTTCCTCGGGCTCTCTTCTCTTGATTCCTTGAGGCCTGTAGGTGGTGACAACTGGGCTGTAAGGACCCCTTGTTACTACCTATTGGTTTCTATTGCCGCTGTAAGAAATTTCCACAGACCTGGTGGCTTGAAACAACACAAATTTATTATTTTGCAATTCTGGAGGACAAACGTCCCAAATCAGTCTCACTGAGCTAAATTTAAGATGTCTGTATGGCTAGTGCCTTCTGGAGTCTCCTTTTGACTTCCCAGCATCTGGATGCCACCTACAATCCTTGACTTGTGGCCCCTTCCTGCATCTTCATGTCCAGCCACCCAGCACCTTCTCTCATCTGTGATATCTGTTTCTATCCATCACCACATCTCCCTCTATGACCCTACCACCAGCTTCTTTCACTTATTAGGCCCCTCGTGATGCCATTGGTGCCACATGGATCACCCAGGGAACTCTCCACATCCCAAGATCCTTGCCTTAATCACCCCTGCAAAGTCCCCTTTGCCATGGGAAGGTAACACGCTCATAGGTTCTGGGGATTGGAAGGTGGACATCATTGGGACCATTATTCTCTCTCTGTCACCATGCATCCTGCCTTGAAGTTCTCCTACACCTACACTTTTGTAGATAATCCTTTTGTACATAAACCTTCCTCCAGTAACCTATTTCTAGTCTCACCTGATTCCCTCAATCTGTGCACCATCCATGGCACTTTTTTTTTCCAATTTTTTTTTATTGAGTTATTGATAGGTTACAATCTTGTGAAATTTCAATTGTACATTAATGTTTGTCAGTCATGTTGTAGGTGCACCACTTCACCCTTTGTGCCCACCCCCCACCCCACCTTTCCCCTGGTATCCACTAAACTGTTCTTGGTCCATAGTTTTAAATTCCTCATGAGTGGAGTCATACACAGATTATCTTTCTCTGGCTGGCTTATTTCACTTAACATAATTCTCTCAAGGTCCATCCATGTTATTGCAAATGGAATGATTTTGTTCTGTTTTGCAGCTGAGTAGTATTCCATTGTATATATGTGCCACAGCTTCTTTATCCATTCGTCTGTTGATGGGCACTTAGGTTGCTTCCACGTCTTGGCTATTGTAAACAGTGCTGCAATAAACATCGGGGTGCACAGGACTTTTGGGATTGCTGACTTCAGGTTCTTTGGATAAATACCCAGTAGTGGGATGGCTGGATCGTATGGTAGTTCTATTTTTAGTTTTTTGAGGAATCTCCCTACTGTTTTCCATAGTGGCTGCACCAGTTTGCATTCCCACCAACAGTGTATGAGGGTTCCTTTTTCTCCGCAACCTGTCCAACATTTGTTGCTATTAGTTTTAGATATTTTTGTCATTCTAACGGGTGTAAGGTGATATCTTAGTGTAGTTTTGATTTGCATTTCCCTGATGATCAGCGATGATGAGCATCTTTTCATGTGCCTATTGGCCATCAGTATATCTTCTTTGGAGAAATGTCTGTTTATGTCTCCAGCCCATTTTTTGATTGGGTTGTTTGATGTTTTGTGGTTGAGTTGCGAGAGTTCTTTATATATTAAGGATATTAAGCCTCTGTCAGATATATGACTTGCAAATATTTTTTCCCAGTTAGTGGGTTGTTTTTTTGTTTCAATCCTGTTTTCATTTGCCTTGAAGAAGCTCTTTAATCTGATGAAGTCCCATTTGTTTATTCTTTCTATTGTTTCCCTTCTCTGAGAAGGCATGGTGTCCGAAAAGATCCTTTTAATACTGATGTCAGAGTGTACTGCCTATGTTTTCTTCCAGAAGCCTTATTGTTTCAGGTCTCACCTTTAGGTCTTTAATCCATTTTGAGTTTATTTTGGTGAATGGTGAAAAAGAATGGTCAATTTTCATTCTTTACATGTGGCTGTCCAGTTTTCCCAGCACCATTTGTTAAAAAGACTTTCTTTTCTCCATTGTATGCCCTCAGCTCCTTTGTCAAAGATAAGCTGTCCATAGATGTGTGGTTGTATTTCTGGGCTTTCAATTCTGTTCCATTGATCTGTGCACCTGTTTTTGTACCAGTACCATGCTGGTTTTTTTTTTTTTTAAAGATTTTATTTTTCCTTTTTCTCCCCAAAGCCCCCGGGTACATAGTCGTATATTCTTCGTTCTGGGTCCTTCTAGTTGTGGCATGTGGGACGCTGCCTCAGCGTGGTTTGATGAGCAGTGCCATGTCCGCACCCAGGATTCGAACCAATGAAACACCGGGCCGCCTGCAGCAGAGCATGCGAACTTAACCACTCGACCACGGGGCCAGCCCCCAGTACCATGCTGTTTTGATTACTGCAGCTTTGTAGTATGTTTTGAAGTCAGGGATTGTGACGCCTCCCGTTTTGTTCTTTTTTCTCAGGACTGCTTTAGAAATTTGGGGTCTTTTGTTGCCCCATATGAATTTTAGGATTCTTTGTTCTAATTCTGTAAAGAATGTCATTGGGATTCTGATTGGGATGGCATTGAATCTGTAGATTGCTTTAGGTAGAATGGACATTTTAACTATGTTTATTCTTCCAATCCACGTACATGGAATGGCTTTCCATCTCCTTATGTCGTCATCCAATTCTCTCAGAAAGGCCTTGTAATTTTCATTATATAGGTCCTTCACTTCCTTAGTTAAATTTACCCCAAGGTATTTTATTCTTTTTGTTGCGATTGTGAATGGTATTGTATTCTTGAGTTCTTTTTCTGTTGGTTCATTACTGGAGTATAGAAATGTTACTCATTTATGCAAATTGATTTTATACCCTGCACCTTTGCTGTAGTTGTTGATTACTTCTAACAGTTTTCCAATGGATTCTTTGGGGTTTTCTATATATAAGATCATGTCGTCTGCAAACAGCGAGAGTTTCACTTCTTCCCTCCCTATTTGGATTCCTTTTATTCCTTTTTCTTGCCTGATTGCTCTGGCCAGGACC
>NW_025792989.1:0-1766 GCF_021613505.1 Equus quagga | reverse complement strand
CTTCTATTATTTATAGGGATTTGTGTCTTACCTTTCAGTTCTGATCTGCTTGGAATTTGAATGGCATGAGGAAACGAATGCAGTTTCATTTTTTCTGTCCGGTTATGTAGTTATCCCGGTGTTGCTTATTAGTCCGTCTTTTTTCCCATTGGTGTGAGATGTTGTCTTATTGAATATAGATGTAGCATAATATAATCGAATTGAATATGAGTGAATATAGTATGATCAATTCGGTCTATTTGTGAATTTTCTGTTTTTGTTTCTCTGTTCTGTCTCTCTTCTCATGCACCAACATCATACTGCTTTAATTATAGAAACTGTGATGTTTTCCCCTCTGGTGGAGCTAGCCTTCCTTCATTGTTCTTTTTCTTATTGTCCAAGCAAATTTTCTTCTTTCTTCATCCAAATGAACTTTATAATCAACTTTTTTAGCTGCAGGAAAAAAAAATGGTATGGCAAAATTTGCAAAATTTATGTTTATATAAAATCACATTAAAGAAATATCTGTTAGGCTGGACCGGTGGCATAGTGGTTAAGTTCACGTGCTCCACTTCAGTGGCCCGGGATTTGTAGGTTCGGATCCTGGGTGCTGACCTAGCACGGCTCGTCAAGCCATGCTGTGGTGACATCCCACATAAAGTAGAGGAATATTGGCACAGATGTTAGGTCAGTGACAATCTTCCTCAAACAAAAATGTGGAAGATTGGCAACAGATGTTAGCAGGGGCCGATCTTCCTCACACACACACAAAAAGAAATATCTTTTAATTCCAATTTTATGAAATGCTTTAAACACGAAGCTGTGTTGAATTTGGTCAAATGTCTTTTCTGCATCTAGGTAATTTTCTTCTTAATCTGTTAATGGGATGTGTTGTAACAATGAATTTTCTCACATTGAACCACCCTAATATTTCTGAAATAAATCACATTTAATCATGGTGTATTACTTATGTGTCTAATAATATGTTTAGGATTTTTGTGTCAGTATTCACAAATGAAACATGTCTGTAGCTTTATTTATTGGTGAAATCTTTTTTAGCTTTTGGGATCAATATCACACTTGCTTCATGGAAAGAATTGAAAGTTTTAGTTCTTTTTGATATGATCAGGAATAGTTTATGTAGCATCAAGATGATCAGATCTTTAAAGGTCTAAATGAGTTCCCCTGTGAAGCTGTCTGGACCTGGTACTCCTTTGTGGGGAAACTCCTTAACTCCTTTCTCTATTGTGTCTTCCATAGTAATTGAACTGTTTCATCTTTCTGTCTCTACTGGGATCAATATGGGTAATAGACTATTACTAATTTTCAGGGAGGAGAAGAAAGAAAAGAGAGTTGGGAATGGTTCCTATTTACTGAAATTGAACCTCTTTTCTCTTCTTCTCAGCCTTCCTAACCTCAAGGTTTTGTGGGTCCCTATGTCTCAGATCCTCTGAACATGGCTGCTGCTCAGGACAACACTCTGAGGATTGTTCTGGTAGGGAGAACTGGAAGCGGGAAGAGTGCGACAGCAAACACCATCCTTGGGAAAAACGTGTTTGATTCTCGAATTGCTCCTCACGCTGTTACCAAGGAGTGTCAAAAAGCATCCCGGGAATGGAAAGGGAGGAACCTTCTTGTTGTTGACACCCCAGGGCTCTTTGACACCAAGGAGAGACTGGAGACCACCTGGAGGGAAATCAGCTGGTGTGTCCTCTTATCCTGCCCTGGGCCTCATGCCATCATCACGGTTCTGAGGTTGGGCCGCTACACACAGGAAGAGCAGAATA
>NW_025792988.1:5276-5818 GCF_021613505.1 Equus quagga | reverse complement strand
ACAGCGCCGCCAGCAGCCCGCGCCCCCGCCGCCGCTGCACGCGGGCCGCCACGCTCTCCGCCACCCTGCGCAGCCGCTCCTCGGGGCGCGCGCCAGGCCGTACACGTCGTTGGTGTAGGGCGCGCCCCCGTGCGCGCGCACCAGCCGCTCCAGCAGCGCCATGAGCTCGGCCACCTGGGCCTCCCGCTCCGTGCCGCTGGCGCGGTTGTCGAAGGCGCAGACGCGGCCGCCGCACTCGGCCACCAGTTCCCGCAGCGCGCGGTTGTCGGTGCAGCGCACGTAGTCCTGCAGCGAGGTCCCGGCCAGGTCCTCCTTGTGCGTGAAGAGCAGGACCGTGCGCGCCACAGCGCCGTCGCCGAACATGGCCTTGAGCCGGCGCGCGGCCTGCTGGTCCTGGGCGGTGAAGCGGCCCAGCTGGCTGACGAGGAGCAGGGCGTGGGGCCCGGGCGCCGAGAGCAGGTAGCAGCGGCCCCTCTCGCCGCAGCCCGGCTCTGTCCTGGGGTCTTCGGCGCCGAACAGGTCCGGGGTGTCGATGACGTCCA
>NW_025792988.1:1657-5266 GCF_021613505.1 Equus quagga | reverse complement strand
CAGGCTAGTCACAGAACTTAATGTCTCCCAGCAGGGCAGGGGCAGAGGTCCAGCTAACGTGCAGGTGGGGCTTGTCTCTGGTCAGTCTGGAGTTGGCTCGCCCCTCATCCCCCAGAGCTCACCCCTGGGGGCAGGAACGCCTTGGGACATGTGTTCTTACCATAGGCATTTTCTTCGTCTCTTACCATCTTCCGTCCTCCCATGCTACCTGCAAGAGTCCCAAACACAGTTTGATCTTTCGTTTCTCATTCATTTATTCATCAGATAGGTATAACTCCCCACAATGTGTCAGGCAAAGTGGAAAGAGCTGGTGACCCCACAGTGAGGAAGCCACGGTTCCCTCCTGCCCCTGAACATCTGAGTTTAGGGAGGAACCTGGGAAGAGCCTGGGCTGAGGTTGGAGTGAGGCTGAGAACTTGGCTTTGTCATTTCAGGGACTCCAAGTGCAGCAGCAGAGCGCAGAGCGTGACACTCTGCGTCAGTGAGGCGGCTGTCGATGTTAATTTCCTAGGTAATTCTGTATCAGTACATGAGCCTTACATATTAAATTTTCCCAGGAGGTTCAGCAGCCAGAGGAGACTTTGGAAAACCCTGAGAACCCCAAAATTTGCCCAGTGACTTAGGGAACACCCTAGGGTGGTTGGCCTGGGAAACAAACAAGAAGAAAATTGGCGTTTTGTTTGTGGAAATTGGAAAACAGACATACCTCGCAAGCTGCTCTGGACAGCCTCTGACTCTGCTCTCAGCAAGCTGGATAATTTGGCTCGCAATGTGTCTAACTCTGATCTGTGTGCTGGAGAGACTGGGGCGCTCCCCTCCATCTCCTGATGTTCTGCCCCAAATCTGAGGCTTCTCGAAGTAAACTAATGATGTCCAGCTCAACCATCATTTAATACAATAAACGTTCAGGGAGGACGTTTGCCGGATCCCACAGGTACCCGGACGCAAGTGCACAGTCTCTCCTCCGTCTGCGTCTCCAGCCTCATCTCCAGCCACTCCCCAACTCGATCAGCTGCTCCACCAGGAGCAGACTTCAGGGCCTTTCCAGCCCACCTTGTGCTTTCCCTGCTGTGACCATTCATCCTCTCCCACGTTCTGTCTGAGTCCTGCCTGAGCTCACATCCGTTTCTAATTCTCCCTGTCCCTGTCGTCCACCTGGTCACTGCAGGTGACTGTGTTCTCTCCCACTGGCACCACACAAGGGAAAGCAAAGCAGAGGTTTGCTGAATACCTTGTCTCTGGCCAAAGGACCAAGAGGACAGGTTTGCCTGGTCCTCAGTCCAAAGTGCTCGTGTTCCTGCAGTAAGTGCCCTGCCACCTCCCCAAGCCTTGAGGAAAGTGCAACCCACGGGCCTCCTGTGATTGATTAGTTTGTGTGTAGAAATCACCAAGCTGCCATAATTGACAGCAGAGCAGAAATGAAGAAACAGCCACAAGATTAGAGCAAAGAACAAGAATTTAGCCAAAGCAAGAAGTCCTTGTCAAAGGTGGAGATGAGAACATGTGTCACACGGAATTCACAGTACCCTGGGGTAGGTCTGTGGGCTTTTCCATATAGTTTGGATGGGGGTTGAAGTGATTTTAAACAGTTTTTAAGTTGAAGTTTGGGTGACAAATGGCTCGTACTCGTTGAGGGGCGTAAACCATGTGAGTCCTGTATTCTTAATGCTCTGAGACTTCAAAGTTCATCTAGTTCAGCACCTCCCAAATTTACTGTTTTTCAGAACTGCTTGAGTGTTCTTTAAAAATGTACATTTTGGGGACCATCCTCAGAGAGTCTGATTCATGAATCAGGTGTTTGTGATGTAATCAGTCCACAAATCAGAGAATGGAAACTGTTATTTATTCAAACGTCTTCATTGTGCAGATGGAGAAATTGAGGCATCCCTGCCGCTGGGGTGGGAGAAGCTTGGGTTAGGGGTCCTGCATGGGAAGGGGTTGGAGAGCAAGCTTAACCTCAGATGTCTCCCGAGGGCCCCTGCTGTGGGCAGTATGGGGAGGGAGAATCTGGGGCGTCCATTCAGATGTACCCGGATCTGCCACATTGTCACTCGCTCTGAGGTTGGATTGCTCATGGTCCAGAGAAGCATCTTTCGCCTTTGCTGAGTATGCAGTCTGGGCAATGTTGCATGCTTTCAAAATGTAACCTGTTCCTGGAAGTGGTTCCAGCACACACTTCACTCACTGTGTTAAGGGAGTAAAGAGGGGAGACAGGTTTGTTCCTAAACAAGAATGTGCATCCTCCAGGCTGGAGAAGATACTCATAAACTTCCTCTCTTGAAACTCGGGACATCTTTAAACCTGGAAGCATCATCCTGGGTGCTCAGGCTCTTACTCACCCGCATGGTGCCTGGTGGGATGCAGGAGCTCAGGCAGTAAATGCTCTCAGAACCACTTTCCTGCTGGGTGGTCACAGCTCCCACTCCCCAGCCAGATACCTCCCAGTTTGGGCTCACCTTTCCTGGTGACAGGCCCAGATGCTAGCTCCCAGAAGCAGCTGGCCTACTGCTTTCTGTTCGACTGTGAGTGCAGCAGGCTGTTCCTCCCAACACACAGAGGAAGTCACTGTGCCTCATAGCCCTCAGAACCCAGGAAGCTCAGGGAGGGAGGGCCCAGTGGTGACAACTTAAAGAGAGACACAATCCCCATTGGGTTGCGCATTTGCAGTGTTTCTCCTGCAAACCCTCCTTCCTGCTGTGACCAAGGTGGTGTGTGACTCCAGCAGGGCCACTCTACCAAATATCTTGCCACAGCTGTGGGAGGGAAGGGCGGTGTAGGCCCCAGCCCTGACTCTACTTCTAGAGTTGGCGACTGATCTGATCTTCAATTACCTGTTACCCTTTAGGGATTTCTTTTTCCCTATAAAATTGGTCCAGAGAGTCTCCTGCCCCAGGAGAAAGAATATGCTAACCGTTCTCAACGGCTGTCTGTTGACTGGACGTCCATGTGGCCAGTGCTACCCTGGGGTCCAGTCCATCAGAAAAGTCTGGAAGCAGAGTCTCATCATTCTCTAAGGAAGGCAGGTGCTCCAGCTATTGAAGGACCTGAGGGCTAGGCAGTGTGTTGAGGATGAATGCCTTACTCAGTTCTTCAGTGGACCTTGTCACAAGGCCTAGTCCAGTCATCTGTGTTGGTGTCGCCAGTTCTAGTTTTCCTCTCTTCTCTCAAGAGAGTCATGAGAGCGAGGTCAGCGAAAGACCCAGTCGTGTGGTGAACAGGCTACAAAAGAACTGGCTGTAGACCTGGTCATGTCACTAAGCAGCTGTGACCTCACCTAGCTCACTTAAACTTTTGGGAGTTCACTGTCCCTTTACATGAGAAGGAAGGCTAACCTGAGCCCTGGTCCATTGGCTGTGGCCTGATTTTTCCTCTCTTCCTTGCCAGCCAAAGTTTTCAGTGTGGGAAGAGAGTCAACTTCCACTATTTCCCACCCTTTTTTGGGGATGACAGACACTCCCCCTGTTTCCGTCAGCATTGCTGAGGCAGGGAGCCTCTCGTTCTCCCACTAGATCAGCAGGGCCAGGACTACTGTGAGGCAAGTGCGGTGTCCAGAGCACAGAATTTAAGGAGGCACTCACCCCAGAGTCACTCAAGGGCTGACCCTGCAGG
>NW_025792988.1:1152-1647 GCF_021613505.1 Equus quagga | reverse complement strand
ATAAGAAAATAACTCCTTCTATCAAATATTGACTATCTGAAAGACATTGGCCCCACTGTTCCCCAGAATTTAGGTGCAGTATTTCAATGCCCATGTTGATCCTGGTTCTTTTTTGAGGAGAGGGAGGTCATGGCAATCAAGGTTTACTTGTTTACAAGTACCAGCCATGTAGGTGGTGTCCAGGATTCAGTTTCACAGGACAAGAACCAAGGCCAGCTTCCTAATTTTACAGCATGTTTTCCTTTATGTTTAAAGGAGATGGAAGTGTCTTATCCCAATGAGAAGTTAAAATGTTGTGTATTTAATGTTCAAATATTATGTACAATGGGACACTGAAGTCAAACGTATTAAAAACGTTCAGAGTGAGAGAGAAGCATATTACAATTAGTCTAGACTTGTGTGAGAACCTAGGATGAGTCTCAGTTAATAAAGGACCAGGAGAAAGGACAAGGGTAGAGGCATATTTGAAGTAACCTCAGCATGCCATAAAAAGAC
>NW_025792988.1:1059-1142 GCF_021613505.1 Equus quagga | reverse complement strand
CGAATCATCAGGGAAGCACAAGTCAGAACCACAGTGAGGTATCACCTCCCACCTGTCCGAAGGGCTGTCACCGAAAAGACAAG
>NW_025792988.1:0-1049 GCF_021613505.1 Equus quagga | reverse complement strand
TATTAAGCCTTAAAAAGGAAGGAAATCCTGCCATTTGTGAAAACACAGATGAACCTGGAGGGCATTACATTAAGTGAAATAAGGCAGACATAGAAAGACAATACTGCATGGTACATCAGTTACATGTAGAATCCAAAAAAATGAAAGTGGAACTCATAGAAACAGAGAGCGGGATGGCGGGTGCCAGAGCCTGGAGGGCTGGGGGCATTAGGGAGAGGTTGGTGAAAGGGTACAAAGCTTCAGTTATAAGATGAGTAGGTTCTGAGGATCTAACATGCAGCATGGAGACCATAGGCAACAACACTGTGCTGTATTCTTGAAATTTGCTATGAGACTAGCTCTTAAGTGTTCTCACCAAAAAGAAAAAAAGGTAACTCTGTGTGGTGATGGATGTGTTAACTCGATTGTGGGAATCATCTCACAATCATACACATATTGAATCATCACTTTAAATATATTACAATTTTATTTGTCAATTATACTTAAATAAGCTGGAAAAATAAATCAGCACCTTCACAGTACCATATGGGCTGCTGTTTGACCCCTCAGCTGGGCACCAAAGCCTAGCCAAGTGGACCCACAAAATTAACCAGCACATCACGTGTGGGTTGGCTGGGGTAGGTCTGTTCCATGTCAGTCCTCCTCCTCCTGGGACCAGCACACCAGCCAGGACATGTTCACACGTGAGCAGTAAATATGTGAGAAGCAGATAAGGAAGTTTACAAGTGAAATGCTAACCCACGTCAGACACAACATTTAAAAATTAAGGATTTTTACAGTTCTCAAATTGAAGACCCTGCCTTGTCCTTAGTCACGTTTGACTGTTGTTTTGGGTCAAGAGCATATGTGTTGGGGAGGAGGGACTCCAGCTGTGACATCAGAGACTGTGGACCGTGGCAATGTTCTACAGCAGGGCGACTCGCCTCTTTCTGTCTTATCTAGGCTGCCTGGACCACACGACGCTCCCGGTGGGATCTTCTGAACTTGTGTTTAGTGCTAAGAGCCTGGACTCTGGAGCTGGACTGGCTGAGTGCAAACCTCAGCTTGGC
>NW_025792987.1:0-3392 GCF_021613505.1 Equus quagga | reverse complement strand
GATAGCCCTTTAGGCTGTATAGTCCATTATCATTAAAATTCTAATAGCCGTTTAGTCACTTTAGGACAGTGAGAGAATACATAGACTGTGCACGAGAAGAGTGCTGGTCTAGCAGCACGAAGGGCTCACTTGAGATCCAGTTCGTGTATTTAACATGAAACCAGCTAGTGTGGTCGCTAAATACAATGCAGAGGATGAGGTACAACCTAGTTAAAAATTCACATAATCCTTTACCATTTTCTGAAGACAGGAAAGTCTACAACATCCTCTAGTACCAGATTAAATTGAAGGAGCGACGACGTGAGTGCCACCTCGGAAGATCGCATAAGGGCCAAATTAATCAAAGTGTTGTAGAGTTACAGAAATGGCCATTAAGAAGGCTGCCTAACCTGAGTAAAGGTTGTGAGGCTTGTTCTTCTATCTGCTTAGGAAATCACCCTAGGAATTTGTCTTTATCTGAGCATTTATCATAGCATTGGCTGAGCTTATTTCTCCACAGCCGTGACCAATTTTCCGCTTTTAAAAACATGTATTGTTAGCTCTCTTCAGTAATAAGCTTTTCCTATTCCCTCCAGATTGAGTCTTTGTACTTTTAGTTCTCTCTGAAAGGTCTGAAGAGTGTTGTGCTTCAGCTAAAAGTTCTGTAAAATGTGTATTTGGCACCCTCTGCAAACAAATCTTAAAACATCTCAAATCTGGCAGCCAGCCACCCAGGTGTGAAAGCTGCTAATGGTGCCCCAGGAGCCATCCCCAGAGTATCATTTATTCCTGATTTTATCCCAAAGATTTGCTGCCAACATTTCCTATAATTAACAGGATTCTTCCACTTTATTGTGCCTATGAACGTAAATGTGGTTCAAATCCGTTTTCATGGGACGGATTGTTAACGTCACTTTCTTACAGAGTTTCATTTTCTGCGCAGAGCATGTTACAATCCTAGGACCCCAAGGCTGGCTCACTTTGCCTCTGCTCTTTGGATGACCATGTCCAGTCTAGAGGGCAGGACAGTTACCTAAGTTGACAGACATCTGACAAAGCAGAATTATTACATCATAGATCTAGTCCTTAAAATCTACTGTGTCTTTCCCTAAGAGGAGGACATGTTTTGATA
The DNA here is from genome assembly GCF_021613505.1 of Equus quagga. Taxonomy (NCBI): domain Eukaryota; kingdom Metazoa; phylum Chordata; class Mammalia; order Perissodactyla; family Equidae; genus Equus; species Equus quagga. Next base: position 2,281 of record NW_025792987.1, on the reverse strand, counting down.
CATTTTCACATTTCTTATAGTCCACAAGGTTTTAATAATTACAATACACTCATCTTTTAGCTTGGTTCTGCCTGTTTTATAGAGGCAGCAGGCACAACTTTCAGGGGATTTAAGAGTTGTAGCTATCTCAAGTGGATATTTAAATTTGGGTTTTGACTATTTGGTACACAGAAGAGAAAGCATTAAGATGGAAATTCTCTTGTGACAAAACTCTCATTTTACAATCAGCAAAAATGAGCTGATGTTGATTTTTGCTGACATAGAAATCATATTATTTGTACTTGAAAATACATTTACCACTTCTGATGGCCTTCCTTCCTTTCACTCGATCCAAACTTCCATTTGGTATTATGTGTCTCTCACTGATGAGTTTCCTTAAGCTTCGTTATTGTGAAGTCTAGTGTTGAGGAAATCCTTGAGTTTGTATATCTGAAAGTCTTTACTTCATCTTAGTTTTTGAAAAATGTTTTTGATGCATTGAATTCTAGATGGGAAATCTTTGTTTGAGTACTTTAAAGATGTTGTTCCAGTGTACTATGGTTTACATTGTTTCTGGTGAGAATTTTTATCATTTCTCGGTACATAAAGTGTCTTTTCTCATTGGCTGCTTTTAAAGTTTTCTCTTTATCACTGCTTTTGACCAATTTATTATGATGCAGTTTTAGTGTATTTTTCTTCCCTGATTTTTTGTGCTGTGATTTGTTGGATTATTGGATCCATGGGTTTATAGTTGTCATTAAATTTGGAAAAAGTTTGTCCATTAGTTTTGTAAATATTTTTTCCTGTGTTTTCTGTTAATCTATTCTTTGAGGATTCCAGTTACTCATGTTAGGCTATCTAAAGTTTTTCCATAGCCCACTGGTAGTCTTTGTATTTGTTTTTCAGTCCCCTTGTTCTTTGTTTCCCATTTTAGATAGTTTCTATTGCTGTTTCTTAGAGTTACTAACCTTTTCTGCTGCAGTGTCCAATCTTCTGCAGTGTCCAATTTTCTGTTAATCTGCCATTAATTTTCTGTTAATCTGCCATAACTGAAACCTTTTGCATTTCAGTTATTGTATTTTCATCACTAGAATTTCAACTGAATCTTATTTGTATGTCCCATGTCTCTACTTACCAATCTTGTCTCCACTTTCTTGAAAATACTTAATATAATTATAGCAATTGTTTTCATATACCAACTTACTAATTTTATAGTCACTGTAATTTTTTGGTTTGTTTACATTGGTTATTTTTCTCCCATATGGTAGATTATTTATCCCTTTATCTTTGCATACTTGTTAATTTCTTTTTGTTAAGATTATGATAGTTAACAAGCTTGTGAAATTACAGTTGTACATTATTGTTAGTCATGTTGTAGGTACACCACTTCACACTTTGTGCCCTCCCCCCAACCCCCCTTTCCCCTGGTAACCACCAATCAGTTCTCTTTGTCTATATGTTAACTTCCACCTATGAGTGGAGTCATACAGGGGTTGTCTTTCTCTATCTGGTTTATTTCACTCAACATAATACCCTCAAGGTCCATCCATGTTGTTGTGAATGGGACAATTTTGTCCTTTTTATGCCTAAGTAGTAGTCCATTTATATATATATACCATGTCTTCTTTATCTAATCATCAGTTACTGGGCACTTAGGTTGATTCCATGTCTTGGCTATTGTGAATAATGCTGCAATGAACATAGGGGTGCATGGGACTTTTGGAATTGCTGATTTCAGCTTCTTAGGATACCCAGTAGTGGGATGACTGGGTCACAAGGTATTTCTATTTTTAACTTTTTGAGAAATCTCCATACTGTTTTCCAGAGTGGCTGCACCAGTTTGCCTTCCCACCAACAGTGTATGAGGGTTCCTCTTTCTCCACAGCCTGTCCAACATTTGTCACTCTTGGTGTTGGATAGTTTTGCCATTCTAACAGGTGTAAGGTGATATCTTAGTGTAGTTTTGATTTGCATTTCACTGGTGATTAGTGATGATGAGCAACTTTTCATGTGTCTATTGGCCATCCCTATTTCTTCTTTGGAGAAATGTCTGTTCATGTCTCTTGCCCATTTTTAGATCGGGTTTTTTGATTTTTTTGTTGTTGAGCTGTGTGAGTTCTTTATGTGTTATGGAGATTAACCCTTTGTTAGATAAATAACCTGTAAATATTTTTTCCCAATTAGCGGGCTGTTTTTTTGTTTCAATCTTGTTTTCCCTGCCTTGAAGAAGCTCTTTAGTCTGATGAAGTCCAATGTGTTTTTTCTTTCTATTGTTTCCCTTGTCTGAGGGGTTATGGTGTCC
>NW_025792986.1:4640-9783 GCF_021613505.1 Equus quagga | reverse complement strand
AGAAGAGAGGATTAATGGACCATATAGAAAATATCAGGCTAAAGCACGGAAACAAAAGGATAAAAAGGGCAGAAAAGAGTGTACAAAGACTTGGTGACAAGGTGTGACATGCAGTCATGCGTCACTTAACAATGGGGATACGTTCTGAGAAATGCGTCATTAGGTGATATTGCTGTTGTGTGAACATCGTAGAGTGACTTACACAAACCTGGGTGGTGTAGTCCACTGCACACCTAGCTGTATGGTACTGGTCTTATGGGACCACCGTTGTACATACAGTCCGTCGCTAACTGAAATGTTGTTATGCGCCACGCGACTGTATTAATAATGGGAGTCCCAGGGAAAAGAGAGAGAGAACAGGGCGAGAGCAGATATTGCAACCAACAAAAAAGCCAGTATTTGAGGAGCTAACGGCTAAGAATTTCCCAAAACTGATGGAAGACTTCTAGAATTCTGATAATGTTCTGTTTTTTGATCTGGGTGCTTGTTACACGAGTGTGTATGACTTTGTGAAAGTTTATTGAAGGACACATTCAGCATTTGTATTCATTTCTATTCCTTATGTTATATTTCAATAAAACGTTTTAAAAAAATCTAAATGAATTAAGTCATATGCAGAATTCCTTAAATCATAAGACAGATGTGATTTCACAGGAACCGACTGTTAATAATTCTCTCTGATATGAGAATATTAGAATATTGATCTTGATTGATTGATCTTCTTTTGAAAAATTATTAAGAGAAATTAATGAAATTTACTTTTCATTTTGTAGGAAATTATTTCAGTGTAAGGTCGGAGGGCCTCAGCAAACAGACAGAATGAATGCATTTCTAATATTAAGTGTGTTGAAATAAGAATTACAGTTTTTCTTAAAATCCTATTTTTCGAATATTCATAGAAATAGTCCTTCCTATTCTTAAAAAGAAGAATCTTTAATTTCTCCCTATTGTGTGAAAAGGTTGTATAAATACTTACTCGAATCCTTTCTCTGTACTGTGTTCCTGAGCACAATCTTCCCAAATAGTCATTCATGCCTTTCTGGGTTTTTTGTTTTATATAATTATTCTGTGACATCTTGTGATCAGTAAGGATTAAATATCTTTTCTGTGTGATGGTGATTCTTTTTTTCCTTTATTGTTTTCTCAGTCCTGGTTTCTGAAAAGAAATTAAGGTTTTACATGTGGTAAATGGTATAAAAATGAGTAAGGAGAAACTAAAATGTCCCCATCTCTTTCCCCCACCCCCGTGACTATCTTGTTGCTAGTGGAGAATTTTTTTTTTAAAAAAGCTTTACATAGAACACCTTTCTATACCCAAATTGAAACTGGATAAAAGCAAAGTATCTTTTAAATCCTTGCCTCATTTCCTGAGGGCATATTAGACAGTAAGAACTTGAAAGTAAGCTGAAATTTGAGAATATGTAAAATTACAAGATTATTCTTTCTTCCAGATTTTGTATCAGATTGTACCATCTCATAAACTGATGTTAGAATTCCATAGATTACTGAGAAAATCAGGTAAATAATTTTTGTTTTACATCTCTTTGCACAGGTAAGCTGTAGGCGAGAGATAGCAAACTGTGGCCCATGGGCCAGATCCACCCCTCGCCTGTCTTTATCAGTCAGGTTGTGCTGGAGGACAACCACATCCGTTGGTTTTCATATTGTGTGGCTGCGTTTGCATTACAGCAGCAGAGGTGCATGGTTGTGACCCAGACTGTATGGCTCACAAAGCTTAAATATTTCGTCTGGCCCTTTCCAGAAAGTTTGCTGACCCCTGCAATAGAACATTAGTCAATAATTAGCAAGAGAGAAATGTCTTTAATTTATATAATTCACCTCATTTTAATCCCTACTGGGTTTCAGCTCAGTATGTAGAAGAACAGACTTCTTCATAGGAGAAAATCAGCTTAAGTCCAATAGGTACTGGGACTACTCAGTTCTTCCAGGAAAAGAGAACTTATATAAAATGTCCAAATAGGGCAGGTATTTTAAACGGTGCTCTCAGTAGTATATAACCCATATAGAGATCACACTAACCCCTGAATTCGTTAGCATGGGCTAAATTATTAGATTGTTCAGATTCATTTCAGGAGAGCATGAGCAAAATGAATTATTTTAAGCTGTTAACCAAACTAGAAGACTCAGGATGCAGTAGTATTTTATCAACTGAATGTGTTTTTCAGCTTTGTGCACTTCAATACCTAAAGGAAACTCTAACTGTTACGACCATTGCAGAAAAAGAAGAACACCACAAACTGGGGTTGGAGGTGTTATTTGGAGTCCTAGATTTTGCTGGATGCACTAAAAATATAACTGCTTGGAAATATTTGGCCAAGTGTCTCCGACAGACCTTAATGAGGTAAGTAAGAGACACACAGTTTACTACTGGATCAGCATAAATAGTGTTTCCCAGTATTTTAGTTGGTATCTGTCAATTTTTAAGTGAAGTTCTTTGCATGTGTTTTTGGATTTCTTGAATTTGTCTTCCGCTGTTTTCTTCTGAGTACATCAGAAGCAAGGAAATACAAAGTCCCAAGTATAACATATAAAAATTCTATCAAGATCTTTTTACACTATCGAAATAACTACTATAACTTACGCCACATTGCGGGGGGATATGTGTGTATTCAAATTGGAAATAAGGACTAGAAGGGGTCACTCCCACCCATCGCTAGATTGCTACACTCTTTGTAAGCTCTTTGTGGTTTGTGTGTCGTCAGCTCTGGGAAGGCGTGGGGGGCAGCTTCCTCCCCGCTGTTTTCAGTGGGATTGTTAGGGTCTCCTTAGATCAGTGTAGGTTATTCATTCAACAAATATTTATTAAGTCCATTGTGAGCTGGGTATCTGAAACTATACCTGTGATCATAATTTCATCACTGCCACATTTTGAGCAGAAGAAAAGGAGTGGCCCTTTGTCATTGTCACTGTGTGTGAGAAGAAAGGACATCACAAAATTAAGTTTCATTTACTTATTACATCGTTTTAGTAGGTTAGGAAATTCATCATCTGTGGGAACTTGTTTCAGGCTTCAGCTCTGACTTGACCGTGGAGCTAGCACAGTGCTGATTATAGAATGTTTTTGGTGTGAAATGTTGGTGTACTCATCGGAAACCACTTTCCACCTCTAACACACTGTGTAAACCCCTGCTAACCAGAAGGTTCTTGAAGGCAGAGAAATGTACTGTTCATTTTTGAACTTCTGGAAGTTCTGCCACAGGGTGCAAATAGGTGCTAAATAAGTATTTGCTTGATTAAATTATTGACGAACACTTAGCATTGTTTGGGTTCAACTGCCAAACCTGTGTGTTCAGGTATTTGTATAAAAATGGCATCTTAACTTGGATAGTAATTCTTTGTAGCATATATAATTTAAAGTGAGGTTTTAAAGTAACTTTTAAGTAATGATAATAATAGCTGACATTTATTCAACATTTACTGTGTACCAGACAGCATGCCAGGGACTTTACATGAGACTGTTATACTACTGGACCAGTTTAATCCTAATAACAATGCTATGAGATGGGTACCGTTAATATCCTCAGGGAAGTTGAGGCTCAGAGAGGTTAAGCACCTTGCCCAGGATCACACAGATAGTAAGTAAATGGAAGATCTGAGATGTGAATCTAGGATTTTGAGTTCAGAGTCTGTGCTGTTAACCGCTGTGCTGTACTGAACTCACTGGTTAGTTACATGGAAAACGGGATGTGAAGATCAAGGAGGACTGAAAAGGGTTTGCTTTCATGCGTGTGCTATATACCATGGCCATGCTCAGAAATTTGTTTTCCTTGTCATCTTTCCATAGACTATACTCAAGGTCAGATTCTGACACTATAGATCTGTCCTCATCATTGGCCTTCCCTTTTGACCTTTTTCTATTCCAGGAGTCACCTGGCCTGGGTTCAAGAAGAGTGGAGCTCCAGGAAAAACTGGTGGCCAGGCTTTCACTTCAGCTACTTTTGGGCAAAAAGTGACTGGAAGGAGGATAAAGCGTTGGCTTGTGAGAAGGCCTTGGTGGCTGGAGTATTGTCAGGAAAAGGTACGTGGCTTTGTTTTCTTTTCATCTAGACGTAGCTCTTGGATGATTTTGAAATTACAAAGAGTGACCATTCATTCCTGTCACAGTTTACCTGGTACCGTGCCTAAGGCTATAGAGGCTGGAGAAATCACTGTTGAATGGAAAAATGGATCCTGAGTTTGCTTCATGTCTCTGAAATATTTAACAAGTGATCCTCTTACCATTGTAGTTCTGTGAGAAGCAGGTGGAAGTTCTGCTGAGTGCCAGGCTCCTGCATTATCGCCGTCCAGCTGCCCGCCTGATGGCTGGAGTGAGGAGACAATTTCTGATCTCTTCTAACCTACGACTGATTTATTCTAATCCTTCCCGTCGAGGTTCTCCTCAGATTAGTCTCTTATTATGAATGCCTCTTGGCTGTTTTATAAGCTAACCTTGAGAAGGAACCTTTAGTAATTTGGTTTGGAGAAGCTCATTTAATATGTGAATGTGTATAATAAGCATCTCACCTTAACTAGGGTTTGGGAGGCAAAGTAGGAACAGGCTAAAGTTTGTGCTTTAATTATGATGGAGGAGAAACGTCATCGTATGTGGGAAGCAGTACATTTCATTGGTGACAGCTCTTAGAATGTGCGTAGGACCTATGAGTATAGATAATACAAATCAGTCTATTTTCATGGTCATTGGTATGCCAGAAACTGAAGCAAATTTTAAAAATGAAGAAATACACTTGAGTTATTTGATACGCATTAAAACTCTGGGTTTTTTTTTTTTCATGTTGCTTTGTTTTATTTTTTAGGTTGTAGATATTTTCGGTATATTTCAAAACAAGATCATCAAGTCTTCAGGAAGAAAATTAAGCGGATGAAGAAATTAGTGAAAAAATACAGTATCGTAAATCCAGGACTCTGATACGGAATTTTAGCTATTTCCGATCAGTAGCTACAGTGTAGCAGCTCGCTAGGTAGTTATCGAATGTATTTATTTATTTGGTGTTTCAAGAAGCCAGTTTTATGGCTACAAAAAAGTTATTTTTATATATTTTTTTACATTTCTTTTACTGTCTGTTATGGCTAGAGAAACAGTCTCACTGTCTTTGCTCTTTGCAAATATTTTATTTTTCCTTTT
>NW_025792986.1:0-4630 GCF_021613505.1 Equus quagga | reverse complement strand
GTCGAAGCAGAACATGTGCACTTTACCACTGCGCCACTGGGCCGGCCCTTGGAGGGGTACCTTTAACTCAGGGATGATTCGGCTTAGAGAGGGTAGAGCGGGCTAGCTGCTTCAGTGGGTGCTGGCCCTACTTAAAAGACTCTAGGTTGGTTTGTTTGCCTGGCACAGCAACCTAAGACATGCTTTAGAACTCCTGTGTCCTCTCCTTTCTCTTGGAAACTAGGATGCACAGTAGGCAGCTGGACAGTGGTGGAGACCTTGCCAGTGAAATCGTGTCCCGGGGTCACACAGTAAGCCCAGTGGGAAAGCTTGGTTCAGAAGCCAAGAACAACTTTCCCGGAATATGAGCTGAGCTTTATAACATGTTGTAATAACTGGTAGAGTGCTTCTTCAAAACTGTCTTGGCTCTTACACATTGACTGTTCAGATAACTAGTATTTGAGTTCCAGTAAGGCTCGCTGACTTCAGTGCAAGTGCAATTTTAGATGGCAAACCACACATTTTCCCCATTGGCTTGTGTTCCTATTAATTTTAAACCCTCTGCAAGAAAATTGGGGGACAAATTATGCTTTGTCAATAATTTAATTCAGTATTTTATACTTAGTCAGAAATGACTATCAACAAATAAGTACCCAACCTTATAATACATATGAAACAAGGAGGTGCCCCACAGAACCAAAATAAACCAAGTTAAAGCTACCACCTGAATAGGGCCAGCTTCACTGTGGGAGTCCATGACTGGGTTGTATAGGAGTTCTGTATAAGAGCAACACCTTAGGAATGAAACTCGCAGAGGATGTGGACATCATCACAAAGCACAGGCCAAGATCGTCAGGGCCTCTCTTCCCTGAAACCTTTAGTCCAAAGTAATGGGATTTATGAACTCTCATGCACACGGAGGGGAGAATGAAAGAGAGATGAGTAGATGTGGTTCTTGGTTCTCACAGAAAGCTTAGTTGCTTGAAATTTTTGTATCGTGTTCATATCTAATTGTGCAGCGAGAGCAGTGTGAGTCAACAACCGTGAAATTTCTTTTTAGGTCCACTAAGGTTAAAGGCAGTTTCATGAATAATAATTGCTAAAGTTTATCAAGTATGCTGGGGCTTTACATCTCATCATGTCATCACCACAACCCTAGGAACTGTCCCTGTCTTACCAAGAAAGAAAGTGGGGTCCTTGCAGATTAGGTAACTTGCCCAAGGCCCCAGCTGACAGCGTTGACACCAGGCTCCTAACCCAGTTAGTGTGGTTCCAAAGATCCTGCTCTGGCTGCACCTCTGTGCTGCCTCCCAGTTCAGTCAGTGAGTATAACATGCCAGGCTTGAGCTGGGTAGCAAGGAAAAGAATAGAGGGGATCCATAGCCCAGAGGCTGTCAGCCGAAGCCGCACCTCTCCTCACTCTGCCAGGCTCGGTAGCTGCCCGTTCTGTGTCCTCACCCTGTGTAGAGTCCTTCCCAATAGAGCGTCTTAGCAAATCGCAACGTCGTTTCATTATCTTTGTCCATCTGTCTTTCTCAATAGTGTATTATACTAGGCTTACTAACGTCTATATCACCAACAGCGAACAGAATTTCTAGCTCGTGAAATATTCATTGAGCTGAACTGAAGAAAATTCATGAAAGTTAGGGACCAAGTGTGCCTATCTCCTAGGAAGCAGTGTCTTGGCAAGTGTTTGCCAAGTGTAGGGACTCAGGAGACCGTTCGGTTTGAATCCTGGGTTACCATTTGGTAGTTCCGTGACTTCTTGGGCCAGTTACTAAGCACTCTCCATTTCTTCACCTGTAGATTGGAGACAATAGATTTTATCTCATTGGATTGCTATGAAGAATAAAAGAGCTATAATTAATGCTCAATAAATGTTAACTAGGTAACCATCTATCATGACTACTTTAGACACTAACAGGAACTAAAGTCTTGTTTCCTCCTGGAAACCTCTGAAATATCAAAATTGTATAATAGATGAGTTAATGCTTCCCACTAAAATACACCCATCTGTCAATCTGTGCAACCCAGCCGTCAGCCAAGGACTTGAAGGCAATCCCCACACGCACTTGGAATACTCCCTCTGCCAGTTCCCTCCCTGCTGCTGTACTGCCTTGAAGATGCTGGCTGCCTCAGCTGCTCAAAAGTCTGATCTCTGCCTCACCAGCTTTGTGGGACTGCCATGCTCTGCTTGGACTCCAGCCCAATGTGCTGCTTTTGGGAAATCGTCCTTAGGTGGAGAAGTTGGACTAATGGAACTTACTTCGTGATTTCATTTCTTCAGTAAGCCCAGTGTTGTGTTGCCTGTTGTCTACTGCCTGAAAACGGTTGTCTCATGTATTTTGTCTAGATTAGAAGACATGCAAATTCAATTATGATAAAATTAAGACCTTTTGCCTGTCAAATGATAGCTTAAAGAAAACTAAATGCAGTCTACTATCAGAAAGAAGTATTTGCAACATATATAAACTGACAAAAGTTAAAATAAATTCAAATCAATAAGAACAAGACAAAGAATCCAGTAGGTAAAAATGGGCAAAGGCAAGAACAGGTATTTCACAGAAGAGGGAAAACATGGACGATAAACATGAATTGGCAATGCAAATCAAGAGCGTGATGAAATACCAGTTTAGACTCAATTAGCAACAGTTAAGATGTCTGACAATACTGAGGTTGAAGAGGATGTATCAACAGGGTCTGTTATAATGGCCGACGGGACTGTAAAATGTTGCAGTCATTTTAGAAAACAATTACGTGTGCTGCCATTTACCAATACCATTCTTGGGTATTTACTCAAGAGAAATGCTTGTACGTGTACACCATGAAAAAGTAGCACTGTTCATAATTGCAAAAAAACTGGAAAAAACCCGCAAATGCCCATTGGCATGAGAATGGGTAAATTATGGTAGAGTCACATAAAGGAAAATGAATAAACTATAGATTTATGCACCAACATAGATGAATCTCAATAATATAATATTGAATGAAAGAAATGAGCCCCAATGTACTAATTTATGACTATAGTTCAAACAATAAAGTTCAAATTTATGAACAAAATGTTTATGAATGCATATAGAGAGTGGTGAAACTATATATAAACAAATCAAGGGAATGATAAACACAAAACTCCCACTCGGAGTGGTCAGCTCTGAATGGGAGAGGCAGAGGAATAGGACAGAGGAAAAGCACATTAGGGGATGTAAATTAGGGTTAATGGTCTACTTTTTGGATTACGTGGCAGACTCTTCATGGATTCATGTCGACAGCGCTCTATGAGCCAAGGATTGTGAGTAACTCCATTTTGTGCACTTCCGGTTCTTTTAAAAATGAAAAAGATCATACAATACATGATTCCATTTACATGAAATGTCCAGAATAGGCAAATCTATAGAGACAGAGAAAGTAGATTCATGGTTGCCTAGGGCTGGGGGATGGGAAGATGAGATGGGAGTGACAGCTAAAGGATACAGGATTCGAGGTGATGAAAATGTCCAAAATTGACTTAGTGATGGTCGCACAACTCTGTAGATATACTAAAAATCATTGAATTGTACACTTTAAATGAATTATATCTCAATGAAACTATTACAAAAAAAGAGAAAAAACTAAGCTCTGTGGAGTCAGAAAGGCCTGGATTCAACAAAATGCTTCATGTGAGCCTCAGCTTTATTCTGTAAAGTAGGACGGTCTGAGAAAGGCAGATAGGAAGTGTTTGGCATGCGTCCTGGTGTATAGTTCTTCTCAGTAAGTGGCAACATTTATTATTATGAACAAAAACCAAAACCAAAAAAGAGAGAGAAAAACTGAAAGGAAAAGTTAAGACAAGCAGGCCATTTTTAAATGAAGGAGTAAGTAGCCTTTTGGATCCAGTTGTGTATCCGTCTTTACAGCACAGGCTTTTCCTGCTGGATTGAATTAGAATATTTATATTTTAAATATTTCAAGAGGAAATAAGCAGACCATTGATGATTGTGGTCTACAAGTCATGTGACTAACATCTTCTGAATACATTAATTTTAAAAAATCTATTTGAGACTGTTCCTCCCTCCTCCAAGATTCATGCTCCCAAAAGAAATCACCAGCCATCAAGTAAGAGTCCACTCTTATTCAGTCCTGCAAGGAAGCTTCTCTATGTCATCTTCATAGATGTGGATGTAGCCTTAAACTCAGTGAATGGAGACAGATCTTGAATCTGTTTCTGCCCCATCAACCCCACAAAGAGACCACTGCCAGTTCTTTATTTACAACACCCATCACACCTGTACTGACTTCACAGATAATCTTATCACAAGTCAACACGCTCTTCAGTTGGCTGACCACATCTGACACTAATTTTTCTAAATCAAGGAGAACAAGTTAGAGTGATTGCTGTACTTTTTTTTTTTTTTATTGCTGGGGAAGATTGGCCCTGAGCTAACATCTGTTGCCAATCTTCCTCTCTTTTTTTCCCCTCACCAAAGTGGCAGTACATAGTTGTATATTCTAGTTGTAGGTCCTTCTGTAGTTCTTCTATGTGAGCCGCTGCCACAGCATGGCTGTTGACAGACAATAGCCTATGGTTCTGCACCCAGGAACTGAACCCGGGCTGCCGAAGTGGAGCACGCCAAACTTTAACTACTAAGCCATCAGGGATGGCTTCCATTTTTTT
>NW_025792985.1:0-2340 GCF_021613505.1 Equus quagga | reverse complement strand
CTTATAAAGAGAGAAAGTTGTAGTTTCAATCAGTTAAAATTAGAAAGGAAAAAACCCAGAGTTTCTCACCACATTCGTCTCAGTGTCTTTGGCCTGAGTAATGAAGCAGACAATAGAACTGCCTATGTCAGGGTAGAGGTGGGCACAGTTTGAAGCTCCCATTACCTGCATCTGTAACATTTCTGGAGTCTCATCTGTCTCTTCTAGAAAAACAGATGGAACATAAAAAGCCCAAAAGACAAAGCTCATATTGAAAGAGCAACTGTTGAAGATAAGAACATGATCTCTATCATCAATTTAACTGTATCTCTAACTTTGTATGCTGAGAAGTTTCATTTATTTTCTTATCACCAGCAGTACCAGCTTACTGCACAAATTTTCTGTATTCCAATCCTTTTCCTCCCTTTTTTAAAAGTGACTCTTCATAATTGACAAGGCATTTTCATTTGTCAAATTACAAATGTCAACTCAAGTCTAACTTTACTTTCTTAAATAAGTGTAAATAAAACCAAACAAAATCATCTTTTCCTTCGTTCGAAAGTTACCAAAGGGTTGGGAAGAAAATCGTTTCTACCTTGTTTGTGAAACTTGGCTGTACACAGAAAGATGCCCCTTGTGTTATTTTTCATCTTTAAAATCCGACACAGTCATCATCAAACCCATCGTTTTATAAAACAGAGTATGTATTTGACTTAGCTAAAAATCCTAAAATTAGTAACGCAGACAGTTGTGATTAGAGTTCTTTCTTAAAGTGTAGCATTAAAAACACGGACCGGGTATCTGACTTGTTTTGAAACCGCTGCCCTATTAAGCAAAGTAACTCCCGACCTGGTTTAAGAATGCGTGGGTCAGAGAGCCAGCATTCTGAGGTCTTCAGGTTCTTCACTGGGGCCAAGGGTGCTAAAAGCTGAATAGGAGTCTGGACCTCTTCAAGGAGTAGCAATGCTAGGTCGTTTCTTGCGGCCCCACTCACCAACCGGAATCTCTCCTGCAGTAGAATGGCAGACACCTTAACAACTCTCAAAGGTGCCTCAGGCCCAATATGACAGCAGTGTCCTCAGGATTCCTATGTGTATATTTAGAGAATAATCAGAATAGATTCACAGGATTGCGAGCCCTTAAAAGCCACCACATTATGTTTTCCAATGTACTTCCTTAGCCATGATCCACAAAGTTCCTACTGCACTTCCAAGGAAATCAGAAGCCTATGAATAAAGTCAGACTTCACACACAATGGGACTACGGAGAAATTAACCAACGTTGGTACCAATCAGCCAAACAAAATGAGGCAAATTTCTTGCCTAGCCTGAAGCAATGATGCTATGGGGATACAAAATAAGGATCAGGCATAATGAAGTGAATTTATCCCCACAAGACTTCAGCAAAGTAATGTGGAGATACTGGCTTATCGACTATTGGAAGAGGGAGGATGCAAACTTACGTGTTCCTGACACACTGGGCGGCAGTGAGAACCCAAGAACTGCTAATAATGGAACCACTGCAAATTTGACTGCCACAGCTGATGATCATGGCCTGCCGAGGCATGGCGTATTGCACAGAAATCCGATCTGCCAAGGCTGAGAACAAACAGTGAAAGTAAACTCAGCATAGCTGATGTCATCTGTAGCACATCTTTAAAAGTTTTGCATCCCTCCTAGCTCTGCTAGCATACCAGTATTATTAAAATTGACTTGCAAACACAAACTCTGCATTTCTGTGTCCATGTTATTTCTCTACAAAGTATACTCCCCTTATTATTGTCTTTTCCAAGTCCACGATATGTTTATGCCCCAGTTTAAGTTCCCTTTAGTCAAAATATTGAGAACAATTCCAGCTCCCTCCCCAACCGCAATCCTTATCTAGCTGTTAGCTTAGCTAGTTAGGTGTTATTACTGTGGTAGGCAATAAAAAAGAAAAAGAAATAATTTGACTTGAAAACGTTAGAGAAATAAATTAAAATTTTTAATTTAACTGGAACTGGAAGGGGCAGAGCTTAGTAAATCTAAAATCTTAGTGAGATAGAAAATAGATACATCAAATAGGAGATTCAGGGTTGAAGCTCGGGAAAGAGCTTATATTTTAAAAACACAAATTCTACAGTTCCTTAAAAAAGTGAGAGTTGAGGCAACGGTAGTTAATGCATTATACATAGAAAATGGTGGAGGTAACCTATGTATAACAACGAGTATGGGAAGAGTATAGATGAAGATAGATACTAGAATCCTGTTCGCTGAAGTCGTCTTTGAGTTGTCTGAGTGACAAAGACTGAAGGATTTGTGCAAAGAAGTGAGACGACCTCACTTACATTTTAAAAGCATCCTTCACTATTGACATGACAAT
>NW_025792984.1:0-20501 GCF_021613505.1 Equus quagga | reverse complement strand
TCCCCTGGTAACCACCAATCAGTTCTCTTTGTATACATGTTTAACTTCCACCTATGAGTGGAGTCATACAGAGTTCGTCTTTCTCTATCTGGCTTATTTCACTTAACATAATACCCTCAAGGTCCATCCATGTTGTTGTGAATGGGACAATTTTATCCTTTTTTATGGCTGAGTAGTATTCCACTGTATATATATACACCATATCTTCTTTATCCAATCATCAGTTGCTGGTCACTTAGGTTGCTTCCACGTCTTGGCTATTGTAAATAATGCTGCAATGAACATAGGGGTGCATGGGACTTTTGGAATTGCTGATTTCAAGTTCTTTGGATAGATTCCCAGTAGTGGGATGTCTGGGTCATATGGTATTTCTATTTTTAATTTTTTGAGAAATCTCCATGCTGTTTTCCATAGTGGCTGCACCAGTTTGCATTCCCACCATCCAAAGTTATTTTTAATGATCCTCTATCTGACAAATCATTTAGATCATTCTTCCAATCTGCTGAAAGCAAAGAATTGGGAACCACCAATCTTGCAAAAGAAATGTCTAATCATGTCATTCATGTTGTCAACAATGCACCAATAATGTTACTAATCACTCCTCTGCTTAGTGCTATAGAAGTTTTCACCTCTATTGTGGTTTCTAAGGGAAAGAAAAGGCAAGGCAGGTTCGATAGGTTTAGGATTAGCTAGTTTGAATATTTTCAGCAGGCACTGGGGCATATGGCTTGTCCCTGGTGGTCTGGTACCTGTGCGTGGGGTGATAAGGGCAGGGGAATAGTAGCCCAGAGGGTAAGAGCCCTGGGAGAGCCCATGAAGAAAGTGATTGGGGGGTCAGGGTTCTGTCTGGGCTGGTGTGCATGAGAAAGGCCCGCTCACAGGCAAGTAGTTTACTATCTCTAGGAATTCCCTAGCCTTGGGAGGGGCAGTCTCTCCAGTGTCAGCAAGTCCCCAGATGTCAAAACATCACAAAATACAGAAAATAAAAGGGCGTGATTAATACAGAAACTAAACAGAAACAGCCTCTGCCTGCATGGAGCTAGCGGTCTAGCGCCATGTTGTCCAACAGAAACATAAAATGAGCCACATCAAAAACAAATAAATAAATAAAAACCAAAAGGAAACGTCAAAAGCAACAGGTGAATTTAATTGTAATAGTTATTTTATTTAACACAAAAGTAAAAACAAATTATAATTTCAGCATGGAAACAATATAAGTAAATTAATTTTATACTTTTTAGTAAGTCTTTGAAACACAGTGCATTCTTTCAACGTGTAAGCAATATGAACAGATGATCAATTCTGCATTCTTTTTTTCTTACAGAGCCTTTGTGCTATCGTTTCAACAAAACACAATAATGCCATGTGTTATCATTTCAACAAAGAAACAACGTACACAATTCATTTATTATTTTAACGTCGTCTTTCTAAGTCAGAAATGCAGTGTGTTATCACAAAATGGAAATAAGAACAAATTATTAACTACATTAATGAATAATTACTTTTTACATCCTTTTCTCTAAGTCTTTGAAATGTAGTTTGTTACCACTGCAAGGTGTAAGCAATAAGAAAAAATAATTTTAAATTATTTGTTTCCTGAGTCATTGAAATGAGTGTGTTATCATTTCAACATGGAAACAATATAAACATATCATTAATTACTTTTACGTTCTTCTCGCACACTAAGTCTTTAAAATGCAGTCTGTTTCCATTTAAACAGGAAAATACAATATACAAACTATTAATTATTTTCCCTTCTTTTTTGGTTACTAAGTCATTGAAACTCAGTACGTTATCATTTCAACACGTAAGCAATAGGAACAAACTATCAATTAATTTTACCTTCTTTTTTCCCAATAGGTCTTTGAAATGCAATGTTTTATCATTTTGACATGTAAACATACAAACAGATCATTAATTAGTTATTTTAACGTTTTTTCCTTAAAAGTCTTCGAAATGCAGTGCTATCGTTTCAACACGTAAACAACATAAGCAACTTCATTTACATTCTTTCTTCTTTACTGTCTTTGACATGCAGTACGTCATCACTTCAACATGTAAACAATGTAAATAAATTACCAGGGATTCTACCTCGTTTGTTTCTTACTAAGCCTGGGATGTTCAGCGTGCACTTAACACTTAAGAGTACATGACATTTCAGAGTAGCCCCACTTCTAGTGCTCAGTAGCCACATATGGCTAGTGTGTCCCGCACGGAACAGTGCAACTCTAGTGGAAGAGCAGAGGGAGCAAATCCATAAGGAATGGTGTAGACCATGAAGCAAACGTACATGGTACATTAAGAGAGAGCAACAGCAGAGTAAAGCTACTTAAGTAAGGAAGTAAGAGAAAATCTATCTGAGGAGGTAAACCTTTAAGCCATGACCTGAGGGTTGAGCAGCTATCCAACAGCATCAAGAGGCCAGCATGGATTGAGCACAGTATGTAACGGAAAAAGCGAAAAAAAGCTGGAGTTTGGGGGAAGAAATAATTTTCCTAAATGCCCTAAGAAAGAGTGGAGAAACTGAAAAATCACAGGAACATGTGTACTGTGAGTGGTTTGAGATCAGGGACTTTATTTTTCTTAGCACGTGAAACAGTATCTACATCGGAACAGATACTCAGCGAATGTATGTGAGATAAGGAATAACTGAGCCAGGGGTCTGAGACCTGAGAAAGCGGGCAGCCACAGGTTGATGAAGACACCAGTAGGTAGTGGGCAAAGTTTGTTTCCTTTTACTTGCATTTGGTTTCTCATAAGCAACCTAAGGCGATCATAACTACAAGATGTTTGCAGAACCCTAGAGGGCAAAGTTATCGGCTTCAACCGCTACCACATCCAGGAAGAGTTCCAATTGATCTGACTTGTGTCAAGTGCCCCTAAGTGGATAAATGGGCCAATCAGTGTGGACAGGGAGGTGATGTACCATGACCAGGTTACCTTACGTCACATACCCAACGCTGGGGTTAGTCACCAGAAGAGGATGTCGAGGGCCAGGGGCAAGAGATCCACAGGGCCTTTCAAATTCCTCTATTTTTTTTCAGAGTTCCTCTTTTATAGAGGTCCACTACTCAGTCAACCTTCCTATCCCCGGTTTCCTGGAACAGTAGAATTTTATATATGTGTCTCCACAAACTTGGGCTTCAGGAAAAACAGTGAGTGCTTGAATGGCCACACTTGAGTGTTGAAACAGCTCCTTGTACTGTGGAAATCACTCAGCACAAGTGCTCCAGGTCATGTCGTCCCGCTGTACCGCCTGCAGCATTGCCTTCACCTGGGCCTGCACTTCGGCAAGTTTCCGTGGGTCCAAACTGCCACGAAAATTCCACTGTTCATAGCAATGGACAGGCACAGGATAAACTACATGCTTCAGCTCCATCAAGGATGCCAAGTGCTGCAGAAGGCTCGTGAGCACAGGCATCGTAATGGGGTTGAAGGCAAAGCTAAGGACACGGAGATGGGAACGTTGGCTCAGGGCTGGGAGGACAGCAGAGAGAGCGGAGTCAGTTATCAGGCAATTACTCATCTCCAGATGCTGCAGGGTGCCTGAGACCTTCTCCAGCAGAGTCTGGAAGGGCTCATAATCTTCCGAGAATATCTGGTTGTCACTGAGATTCAACAGCCTTAGGTGGGTGGCCTGAGAGCTCTGGGACAGGACAGTGACATCTCTGTCAGACAGGCCACAGAGAGGTAGACACAATGTATCCAACTGAGGCGGCAGAACTCTATACAGAGAAAAAAGAAAGGTTATTTCAGAAGAATGAGGATTGGAGCAGGGCAGCCAGCCCTGAATGAAACGTACCTAAGGCTCTAGAATAAACTAATTTGCACATATTTTGCAACAGTGGTTAATCATGTGGGCTTGGAAATCAGACTTAAGAGACTTGTGATGCTGAGGAAGTTACTTTTCCACTCTGAGATAAGACAGGTTTTTAAGCTTTAAAATGTGTATAAAGGTAATTATTATACAGGGTTGTGGAAAAGATTAAGTGAAAAAAATTGGATGCACTTAGGATTTATGACCTAATCCATGGTGAATCCTGTTCACTTATTTAGTGGGGATGGGTCTGGGAAAGCAGCCAACTGTGGGTTCCCTTTGACTAGTTCCCAGATGACAAGTTCTCCATTCAGGGTCTAAGCCTTGGGGAAAATACAGGAGCAAAGCGAGTGGGCAGTGTTAGCTACTGTGGCCAGTCCATGGGGATGTGCATCGGCGCTACAGCATAGAGCGTTTCTCCATCTGAATGCCTCCCCTTCCTCTCTAGAGAGCTGTAAACTCCAACAGCAGAAGGACTGAGTCTTCTTCACCAGTACATTCACAGACTTATCACAGTGTCCGCACATGGTCGACTGAGTGACTGACTGAATGAAAGGATGAGCACGACTTCCTTTTCTAATCTTGTCTTTCCCCTCACCATGAGGTACCCCTCTCTAGCCTGGCCAGTTTCAAACTCCCAGCAGTGCCCCTGCTGAGGTGGAAGGAGAAATAGGTGACAAGGAGCTCAGGAATATCCAAGCATGGTCTCTTCTCCTCTTTTAACCATGGGGTGGTTCAGGGAACCCAGGTTCCTTCCCACTCCCTCACCTGAGCAGTTTGTGCAGTTGATCTGTGAGGTGGAAGAAAGACAAGATGAGCTTCTGGAGGTTGTCCAGCCGCCCAAGCCGGTTGAGAAAAGTTCTGAAGTTTTTCCTCTGACAAGATTTAAAGGCGATGTTATACAGACTAAGGCTGTCCAGGTGGATCGTCCGAGCCAAAAGGGTGGTGACTTCACTCAGATCTGCCTCACCCACATCCAGGTGATCAACGCATCCCAGATCCAGAAACTGCAGGATACTTCTGTGGGCAGACATTTTATCAATCTGCAAATCTCTGCAGCAGAGGTGCAAGGACCCAAAGCTCTGCTCAACCTTACTCCGAAGGAAAGAAAGAAATTGCTTTGCTCTCAAGGTATCTCTGAGGGAAAGGTCCACTAACAATTCCATGGGTTCCTGGGCTGACTGAAGCTCAGACTCTGAATTAACAATTCCAAGGCACCTGACACTATGCCGGGCTTCTTCTAGTTTAAGGATAGAGTGCCGAGAATAAATACAACACTGAAAACAGAAAGGGAATGTGGTCCCGGTCTCCAAGCATGTTGTCTCACAGTCCAGGTCCTGCCTTAAATCTAGGATCCTCAGTTTTGGCCCCCTGTAAGGAGAGGAGGAGACAGAACACATGAGAGGTAGACAACTTGAATATCATCCAGCAAGTTCAATGATGGGAAGCAGGAAGGAACTCTTTATCCCCAGTTGTCATTCCACATACCATTCACCAAGAAGTTCTTTCCACACAAATTTAGCATCTTTTATTCTTTTTCCCACACTTTCTTCACCTCTGGTCCTCCACAGTCTCAATACCCATGTCCTTCTTCTTACTCAGGAGGTAAATCCAACCACAGTATCCTCAATCACCTCTATTCTATAATCAACTCTGTAAGACACTGGAGTCCCTAAGGTGACCCCAAGTGTTGGAACAATAGGCCCACAGAGATCCTCAGCATTCACCATTGGCTACTTTCGGGAGACTGTTAGGTATTCCCCTGCCCCAGGCTCCAGCATACCCTCCTGCTGACTCACAATGTCCCTATCAGCTATAGTCTTACCAAGAGGAAGGGCTCTGGACAGGGGGGATCTGCAGACCATCAATCACGGCTTCCACGATTTCATAGTATGACTCTCGTACACTCAATGTCCCAACATGGAGACAGCGAAAGGGCCAAACCCTCACCATTGCCGTTAGTATCTTCTTATGCCCACCCAAGAAGGCAGCAATGAACAATGGAACAAAGAGGTCTCTTGGGAGTTCTTCCAGGGCACGGATAGCTGCAGGCTCATTACTCAGCAGACTCCTTGCAGCAAGCTCGAGCAGTGTGGCTGTGGCCTTTTGGTGCATCTTCGTAAACCTGCTTCGGGGTGCAGAATATTTAGAAATCCCGAGAAGACACCTACAATCTCTTGTTTGCCTCCAAGGTTAGCAATGGACAAAATATTTATCGAATAAATATATAGTGAATCAGACGGCCACCTCAGATGACCTCTACTATAAAAATAGACTTGTGTGTGTGCCTAAGCATATATGTGCATACACATACACACATACATAAATTTACGTAAGATAAAATGCCATGAGAAATCAGAGGTAAGCTAGCAGAAGACAACGTTGACCACCTAGCTGCCTTCCTCCCAACATTTCCTCCCCAAAGACTACAAACCAAGAAGAAGGAAAATGTAAACCTACATAAAATCCACACCCTCATCATTGCTTTAAAATGGAGAGAATGCCAAAAGTTAAAAATAAATGTGAGGAAAAAAAGAAAAATCATGAATTCCTGGCATACAATCTGTCACATCCCCATCACTAGGCTCTGTGGCAAAGCAAAGACAAACCAAGAAAAGCCACAAGACATGCAGAGTGAGGAAGATGGTGAGGGGCTTAAAGCTGATCTAAAACTACAGCAGAATGACTAAGCACGGAATAAGTCTGAAAATATTAAAAAGGTGTCTTGGAAGATGAGAGCAGGGACTACAGGGAAGGGACTCCAAAATAGGAACACTGAAAGGGGTAGGGATGATTTAAGGTGCAGTCTTTGAAAGACATAACTTCTAGGAAAGAATAAAGGCAAAGAGGAAGGGAGAAGTATCTTTCGGCATTTAGGTAATGATGGGGAAAGGAAACAAAAAGGAAAAATTAAGGATCTTGCAAGACTAAGAGAGCCACAAAATCAGAGCACTCACAACTTCTCCCTCCATCACCAAAACAACCCAAAACAATGAATAAAAGAACTGGACTTTGCTATACTGGCAGGAAATGACATCATTAAACTAGGAATCTCGTGAAACAACCCAATTTCATACAAACGAACAAAAGGAAGGGGAATACCACAGAAAAACATGGCAAAAAAAAAAGACAAGGAAGCAAAATTTCACACATATTTAACAACCACAAAGCAGGAGACTGTAAGTCAACACTCCAAACAGAATTAATTATACTCAAGCAAGCATTCGAGGATATGAAACCTACCTGGAATCAGAATATTTGTAAAAATCTAAAAAGAGAAATGGACTAAAAAGAAAGTCTGAAGTAAAGGTTTTATATCCAGCTGGGCTGTGCCTCAAATATCACAGCCTACAGAAAAACAGTTTTTCAACACAGAGGAACTTAGGAAATTCTGTACGCCTCAGCCCTGCCTGAGGAATCTACTAGAGCAGTGGTCTGCAAACTGTGGCCCATTGTGCCAAATCTAGTCCACTCCTTGATTTTGTAAATATAGTTTTATTGGAACAAAACCGTGACCAATCATTTACATACTGTGCATGGATGCTTTTGCACTACAATGGCAAAGTTGAGTAGTTGTGACAGAGGCACTGTGGCCCACAAACCTAAAATATTTTCTGTCTGTTTCTTTACAGAACGTTTGCTAGGTAATCTGAAAGATGAACCGGGATTGTGATCCCCCATGCAATGACAGAAAAACTTCACCAAAATATCTGATGGTGAGCATTTTACACCTAATACTAAAATCAAGGTGGAGGAAAGGGAGGAAGACTAACGTACAAATGCTTTATGTTGTGAAAAAAACATAAATTGCGCCACTAAAAATGAGAGAAAGGAGAGGAGTAGAAGAAAACAGAATAAAATTTTTGTCATAGCTCAGTAGGCGAGTGTTAAATGACACTGGGGACAAAAAACACAACGAATGGACCACATAGTAAAGTGTTAAGAAAACAGGGGGTTAAGGATGATTTTTAAAAAAGCATTAAACATGACAAAGAACATGTCTTAACGATAAAAGCCAAGATTCACAAGGAAGATACAACACCTAGGAATATCTATGCACCAAATAACACAGCACCCACCTCTCTAAAGCAAAAGGGCAAGGAGATTTAGATAAAAACACGGGAATTGTAGGAGTACACCAATCTCGGTACAAGACAGATTAAGTGATATAAAAGAAGACTAGGGATATAGAAAATCTAAACAACATAATCAATAAGGCAAACTACACACACACACACACAGACATTCTGAAACTAGAGAATACATTTTCTTGGCAAAAATCGATCATAATTGTCACACAGAAATGACCTCATTAATTTCCATCAAGTAGAAATATCACAAACAATCCTCTCTAATCACAATGCAAAAAAAGTTAACATTACTAACACAGACCGAAAAAGGAAAGGCCTTTCTACCTGGAAAGTTTTTAAAAGCCTCTGCCAAAAAATGTTGAGTTAAAGAGGAGACACAAACTGCAGCTGTAGAAATTTTTTTAAAAGAATGAAAAGCTACACATCAGAATCTATGGGATACATTTAAATCAGTGATCAGAGGCAAATTCAGAGTACTAAATACTTCTATGAGTAAAAACGAAAGAAGGAAAATAAATGAATTACAGTATGGCCTCAGAAAACTGAAAAAAAAGGAACGAAGTAAAGCAGGGGAAAGAAATAATAAATATATAAGCAGAAATGAAGAAGATATAGGATAGAGAAACAAATAAAAATCTTGTTTTTTAAAATAGACAAGCCACTAGCTAGCTTGATAAAGGAAGAAAGAGATCACAAATACACAAAGTAATAAATGACAAAAGATAACCATTCAAACAGAGAAAAGAAAATAAAAGAGATTAGTTTGCAAACCTCTATGCAAATAAATTTGAAAATCTACACGAAGTAGATAATTTCCTGGAGAAATACACATGGCCACAATTCTACTTCTAGTGTTAGAAAGCTGAAATTAGCCAATTTTCATAGAAAAAATAAAGTAAGTTATTAAGGAATTACCCCCAAGACGCATCTCACTCGGATGGTTTTACAGGTGAATGCTGGTAAATCATCAAAGATCGGATACCACCAATGCTCTATAAATTATTCAAGAGTATTAAAAAGGAGGGAAAATTTCCTAACTCCTTTTATGAAGCAAGTATGACACTGGCCGGTCAAGTGTAGATACAAAAATACTAAATAAAATATTAGCAAACACCCAACAATACATTTAGAAATTAATATACTGTGACCAAGTGAGATTTATCCCATTAATAAAAGGTTGGTTCTACGTTAGGAATTCCATTGATATCATTCACCACGGTAATAGAGTTAAGGTCAAATATCACATGATTACCACCATAGATGCTGAACAAACCTTTGGAAAAATTCAATACCCATTCATGTTAAGGAAAAAAGAAAAACCTCAACAAAATATGAATCAGAGGATGCTTTCTTAACACGAGAAAAGATATATCATTAATTCCTAATGCCAGTATTTTACTTAATGGGAGACCACTAGCGGTTTTCCACTAAGGTTGGGGACAAGGAGAGTGTGCCCAGTATTTCGTTCCTATTCAGTCTTGTACTATAAGTATGAGTCAGTTGACTACAGAAATCCATAAGATTTATAAGACCGGATAACAAAAAGTAAAGCCATCTCTCTGTGCAGATGATATTATAGTATATCCGAAAAGCCCTATAGAAACAATGACAAATCAACTGAATCAAAGAAATCAGTAAGGAAAACAGACATAAAGTTAACATACAAAAATCAGTAGTCTTTGGACACACACAAAAACCACTTGGAGAACACATTGATAGAGAAAATCCCATAGACGATAGCAACAAAGATGATTAAATGCGTAGGAATAAACTTAATCAGAACACCTATATGAGGAAAATTTTAAAAATACTCCTGAACGACACAGAAGAACCCTGAATAGACGGAAAGACATTCACTGTCCTTGGAGAGAACAACTCAGCATTAAAAAAAACGTCAATTCTCGGCGCCAGCCCCATGGCAGAGTGGTTAAGTTCGCGCACTCCAGTTCGGATCCTGGGCGCGGACCTACGCACCGCTCGTTAGGCCATGCTCTGGCACCATCCCACCCAGAAGAACTAGAATGACTTGCAACTAGGATATACAACTATGTACCGGGGCTTTGGGGAGAAAAACAAAAAAGAGGAAGACTGGCAAGAGATGTTAGCTCAGGGCCAATCTTCCCTCCTTCCCCGAAAAAATGTCAATTCTCCCTAAGTTAATGCATAAATTTAATACAATCTCAAAAACATCAGCAAACATTTTTATGGAGTTAGACCAGTTGATATAAAGTTCATATTGAAAAAAAAAAAACAAACAAACATGCAAGAATAGCCGGAACATAAGGGAAAAAGAAAACCTCTGAGAGGGGAGTACTGATACCAGACATTAATGCATACTGTAAAGCCTCTGTAATTTACAACATTGTGGTTCTGGTACATGAACAGACAAGTAGCCCAATGGAATAGAACAGAAAACCCAGAAATACACTCAAGTACATGTGGAAATTCTAGTATATGATAAAAGGGCATGTAAAAGCACTGGGGCAAAGATGGACATTTAATAAACGGTGCTGGAACAATGGAGACATTTGGCAAAAAATTAAAGTAGGTCCATATCACACACCATACACAAAAAACAAACTGCAAATGGGTTAGGGATCTAAACATAAAAAGTGAAGCCGTAACAAGGTCTCGAAGAAAATATGGCAGAACTCTTCTTTAACCTCAGTGTAGGGAAAGCCTTTCTAACTGTGACTCAAATTCCACAGGCAATGAAAGAAAAGAATGATCAACTTGACTACATGAGAATTTCTTGTGTATGACAAACACATCATAATATACATATTAAATAAATCAAAAGACAACTGACAAACTGGGATAAAGTATTTACGGCATACACCAGAGACAAATGGATAATATCCCAAATATATACAGAACTCTTAAATATCAAAGGGCAAAGGGCTAAAAATTCGATAGAAAACTGAGAAAAAAGATATGGACAGATAATTCACAAAAAAAATATATAAAACGATCCTGAAACACACGATGAGTCAAAACTTCTCACAATCAGACAAACGCATATTAAAACAATGCCGAGATACCATTTCTCACCTACCACGTCGACCAAAGTTAAAAAAGCAGGGCAACACGTTAGTGAGACTGTGGGGGAACAGTCACTCTTACACATTGCTGGTGGGAATAAAAACCAGTGCAACCGTTCTGGAGAGAAACTTGGAAATACCCAACAAAAAAACATACGTACTTAACTTTTGCCCCAATAATCTCACTACTGGGAATATAACTTGAAGATGTATTTCCACCAATACAAAAATACTTAGGCCCAAGGTTACTCATTGCAGCACTGTTTGTAATTGCAAAATGTTGAGAACAACTTAAATGCCCATACATAGGTGAGTGGTTGAATGTGAGTGACCCAGCCACACAATGGAGTCCAGAGCAGCTGTAAAAAAGAATGATGAAGCAACTCTATGGAATGATAAGGAGTGATTTCCTGGCACACCGCTAAGTGAAAAAGAAAAAGTGCAAGGATATGTATGGAATGCTATCCTTCGCTTAACAAACAAGGGCATAGAAAAAAAATACATGTATCTGCTCATTTGTGTGAAATAAATACAGGAAAGATTAAACTAGAAACTAAAGGGATTGGTTATCCACAGGGGGAGTGTGGGAAAGGAGTGGAAAGAAGTGGGGACAGGAAAGGGACAGAAGGCATGAGGAAAGAGTGACATTTCTTTGAGTAGACGTTTTTGTATAGCCCTGACTTTTTGAATCATAGTAACGTTAGTTAAATAAACAATTAAAATCTACCAGGATGTGGGGAGAACCCAAACTCAAATTCAAACACCAACAAATTAACCTAAGTATATTACAAACGAATATCTTAACCACACTGAAGAGGTGAGGAAGAACAGCTAAGCTAAGAAACCTGGGAAAACTGCATTCTGATTACATCTTTTGAGGCTAAAGACAAAAAGAACTGTACACAAATACAAGTTGGTAAATCTGTTTCTGACAGGGATATTGTTAGCATTTCTGTAACTACTTTATGTATACAGCAGGAAGTAAATCTTGTAGATAATGAGAGCCAGGCAAGAGAAAGAAGTTACAAATAAAGCTGGAAGGGACTGAAATCAGAAGTATCAGTACGAGCTCCTGGCTTTTAATATCTGTACAGATGGGTAGGTACAGAAATAAATGTAGATGTATCTGGAAGCACGGGTGTATACACATACAATATATCTCCTACTTTTGTGGATAGACACGGCCTAGCAGCAATGAAACCCCAGTAGCAATGAATACACATTGAGATATCAGTTTCTAAAATGTCATTCTCCAAGAAACGGAACTGGGGCTCCTTGCAGAAGCGGTTTGAATCCAGGGCTGCGGTGGGGGAAAAACACCAGATGAACATGAACATCTTATAGTAAGGAAAGAAATATACAAAAGAAAAGGGTAGGGTCACGTCAAAAGAACACAGAACCAACGAAAAGGAAATCCCAATGACCAAAGATGGAACGATTCAAGGCACAAAATCAGTAATGATATAACTTGATTATAACTCATAGTAAAACATAGTTATTCATGAGTCAATACTGATACAAATAATTTGAAATACACTTTATAAAATATTTTTTATAAATAACTTGAAAATCTATAAATAAATGAATGAGGGAGAAAGGACAGCTTTTCAGGAGAACTCCAATGAATAAATGTAGCAGGAATGAAGAAAATAGAAAGTCACCATTAGGTAATGGATTATAAAAGTAGCGAGTAAAAGTTTGAGGAGAAACACGGTATTTTCATGGTCTTAAAGTATTGCCCACATGATATTTATCACTTACCAATGGGAAAATAGTACCATTACAATGGAGCAACATAATTGCCACCATCTTAATCAAGAGATCAAGCTGAATATCATCAGTAATACAACCTAAGGACATCACATACCCCTGACATGAGGCACAGAGAAGGGAGCAAAATCACTTTTGCAGTATTGTGGCATAAGACCTAAAATTAAGGCCCAATAACATGTATGCCTTAACATCTGGGGAAAATCCAGAGGGCCTCAAATGGCCTAACCACAGGTTCTCCTCCTTATTGTGCTTGCACGAATAAGGCTCCTTAGCCAAAGAATCTTCCTTATCACGGGAACTAGGCACTGTGCCTGCTCATCCCTGAGTAGCAGGTTTCAGTTCCCCACCAGCCCAGAGAATTACGCAGACAAGCCAATTACATTCTCCCAGGGGAACCAAGGGTCACTTCATCCTCTCGTTACTGCAAAGACTGCCCGCCCACAGCCCCTGCTTCTTCACTCGCTTCCAGAGCGTGGCACCCATGAGGCTCCACCTGGTGCATAGTGTCCTCCTCCCACAGGCTGTGAGTCAGTGTTACTAATAAACTGCTATGGATCTCACGTGTCCAGTGTCGGGTATGATGTGTTCAGCCACACCCATAACACTAGGTTGGAAATCCCTCCATCACTAGTGGAGTGAAGGGGAGAAGAATAAAACAGGTTATCTTGCCCAAAATGTCTGACTTCAATCTAATCAAAAGAAAACATCAGACAAAGCCAAACTGACATTCTGTGAAGTACCTGACCAGTATCTTCAAAAGCGTCAGGGTTGTGAAAGACCCAGGAAGACTGAGGAGCTGTCGGCCGGGAGGAGACTAAGGAGCAACGATGGCCAAATGCAATGCGATATCCTGGAATAGAAAAAGGACATTAGTGAGACAACTGGTGAAATTCAAAGAGAGTATCTAGGTTAGTCAATAGTACTGCATCAGCGTTAACCTCCTAGTTTTGATGATTTTTCTGTGGTTATATAAGAGGTCCACATTAGGGAAATCTGGGTGAAGACTTTCTGTACTATCTTTTGCAACCTTTCTGTAAGTCTAAAATTATTTCAAAATAAAGAATTAAAAAAGACAAAATCAGTAGTTACAGGAATGGTTATTCTATAAACGACACTGTTTAATAACAGTTTAACCAACCGAAATATAGTTAGAAGGATGGATAGAAAGATGGAAAAATGCTCCTATCACCATCATCCATTTAAAAATGAATTCCAACTTCTTTAGAGAGCCTGTAGTAAGAAACGACACTGTAGTCCTCTCCAAGATGTAGATGAATATTTTTTGGTCTTCAGGTGAGAACAGCATTTTTAAGTATAAAAGAAATGAAACAGAAACAGAAATATACTTTTATACATATATTTCAGTGTTTACAATTTAAAGTCTGGGATTCAAACCTAACCGCAAACAAAACTAAGATGCAAAGGAGAAACATAATTTCTTTTTAAGAAGAGAAAGGCTGAGGGATTTTAAAGAGGGAGCACGAAATGATTGGCTGTACAACTGAAGCGAATAAGACGTGAGGATAGACGGATGCATAGAGGGTGGAGAGGAGAATGGATCACTGAGCAATCCAGCTGGATTGCCTTGTTTATTAACCCCTAAACCTCGACCCTGGGTAATTTAGGCCACTATTAGGTTTAAGTTCTAGAAAACGACACTGTTGTACCTTACCTAACTGGAAAAAGAGTTGGGAAAAACACGGAAGCCATCCAAGACCTCGGCGGCGGCAGCCCCTTACCTTCCCTCGCGAGCTTCGCAGAAACCAGACCCAACCCTGGTCACGCCCGGCGCCTTCCTTAACGGTTCCTTCTCAAAGTTAAACTAGCCGGAAGAGGACTTCGATTGGTGCAGCTTAGGTCAGGTGACCCCCTTTCACTCAATCAGCTCTGTCCTGGGAGGCGGGGCCAGGCTCGCGGGGCCAGGCTCGCGGACCCGCCCTGAGGAACAGAGTTCTGTCCAAGTCCGCAGCGGTTGAAAGGCTTGTGGTTCCCCGTGCGCCCCTCCACGGCTTCGATCTCCTTGCGTGGAAAGCGAGGCACAGTGTCTCTGCTTGTGGCCTGGGCCCTGGCCTGCCAGGGCTTCTACCGGGCCGGGTCTCAAACCCAGAGAAGTAATGTTCAAATTCGTTGGCTATGCTGCAGGAGGTGTTAAACATGAGCGGCCGCTTGACGACAAAAGGCTCTCCGATATTCGTGTCCCTGCTGCTCTGATACATTAAACAAGGAGTCCAGACCCCACCAAAGATAGGAAAAATATGTTCTGACCTCAGGGCAGTGAGGCCAGCATAGCGTTTACATGGACACCGGACCAAAGCAGCACAAAGGAGAAAATTTCCGCCCATCTAATAAGAGTCCTATCAATTACAAGGGTAGCTTATATTTGTTCGTTTCCAACCCTCACCCCACACTCCTGGTTCCGCTTCTTCCCTATTTGTTTCTTTTTCTTTTCCACATTATTTACCACCCTTTGGAATACAATATGCTTTATTCATATGCTGTTTTCTTTTTAATTGTCCATCTCCCAGAGTGGAAAAATATAAATTCCAACAGGGCAGAAATCCTTGTTTATTGTTTGTTAAGCTATCCTAAGTGCCTATAGTAGTGCCTGGCTCAATGGGTACTTGAATATTTGTTGAATGAGTAAATGAATTTTTCCCCAGCCACAGGAACCTCTTTTTTGCTCCTCTAACACTAACTTACCAAGCATGATCCCATGCCTTTCTGTCTTTTCCTGTAACAGCCTGCCCCCAGATATCCCTGTAACCAGCTTCCTTACTTAATTCACATCTCTGGTCACCTTCTCAGACAAGTCTTACTTGTCTTCATGGCACTCAGCATGTGATCATAGTTTTTGGTTTATGTGCTTTGCTTTAGTTTTTTCGTTTCGTTTTTCTGTTTTCTTTCATAAAGGTTTCTTTCTTATGTTCTAATTGCAGGTAAAGAAGTAGACCGGCCATGACTGTTTTAATTTTTGTGGTACAATGTCGTCTTTGGGTAGATGGGATAATGGCATCAGATATCTTAAGATTAGATCCCAGGGTTTATGGCTTTACCACTTAGTAGCTACACGACCTTGGCCAGGTACATTAACTCTTCCAAGATTTCATTATCCATCTTTGAAATGAGAATGGCAATTGATGTGACCTCATAAGGGTGTTGATGGGGTTTCATTTGGATAACACATATCTAAGGCTTAGCAGAACACTTGGCGGTGTTGAAAAATGGATGCTTAGAATGATTATCACTGACTGTAAGTTATCAGCATTGAGGGTCAGGAGATCTGGGGTTCTTCCCAGTTTCTAGATCTTAAATATACTTTGTGAAAGATTAGCTGTCCATAGATATGTGGGTTTATTTCTGGGCTCTCGAGTCTGTGCCATTGATCTGTGTGTCTGTTTTTCTGCCAGTGCCACACTGCTCTGATTACTATAGCTTTGCGGTATATTTTGAATCCAGGGAGTGTGCTACCTCCAACTTTATCCTTTTTTCTCAGGATTGCTTTGGCTTTTCGAGGTCTTTTGTTGTCCCACATAAATTTTAGGATTCTTTGTTCTATCTCCATGAAAACTGTCTCTGGGATTCTGATTGGGATCGCATTGAATCTGTAGGTTGCTTTAGATAATATGAGCATTTTAACTCTATTTATTCTTTCAATCAGTAAGTACAGAATTGTCTTTCCATTTCTTTATGTCTTCTTTGATTTCTTTCCGTAATGTCTTATAGTTTTCAGTGTATAGGTCTTTCATCTCCTTGGTTACATTAATTCCTAGCTATTTTATTCTTTTTCTTGTGATTGTAAATGGGATTGTATTTTTTTTTAAAGGTATGCTTTTTTGGTGAGGAAGATTGTCCCTGAGCTAACATCTGCTGCCACCCTTCCTCTTTTTTTTTCTCCCCAAAGCCCCAGTACATAGTTGTATATCATAGTTGTAGGTCATTCTAGTCCTTCTATGTGGGATATCACTACAGCGTGGCTTGAGGAGAGGTGTGTAGGTCCATGACCAGGACCCGAACGGGCGAACCCTGGGCCACCAGAGTGGAGTGTGCGAACTTAATCATTCGGCCACCGGACAGAAACCTGGGATTGTATTCTTGATTTCTCATTCTTCAGCAAAGAAGCCAAGAATATACAGTGGAGAAAGGAAAGGCTCTTCAATAAACAGTGTTGGGAAAACTGGGCAGCCAAAAGAATGACAGGAGACCATTATCATACACCATACACAAAAATTGACTCAAAATGGACTAAAGACTTGAATTGAAGACCTGAAACCATAAAACTCCTAGAAGAAAACATAGGCAGTGTGCTCTTTGACATTGGTCTTAGAAGCATCTTTTTGAATACCATGTCTACTCAGGGAGGGTAAATAAAAGAAAAAAATAAACAAATGGGACTACAGCAAACTAAAAGACTTCTGCATGGCAAAAGAGACCATCAACAAAATGAAATGACAACCCACCAACTGGGAGAAAATATTTGCAAACCATATATCTGACAAGGGGTTAATTTACAAAATATATAAAGAACACATACAACTCAACGACAAAGAAACAAACAACCTGATCAAAAAATGGGCATAGGATATGAAGAGACTGTTTTCCAAAGAAGGTAGACAGGCGGACAACAGGCACATGAAAAGATGTTCAACATCACTAATTATTAGGGAAATGCAAATCAAAACTGCAATGAGATATCACCTCATACCTGTCCGAATGGCTATTATTAAAAAGACAAGAAATAACAAGTGTTGGAGAGGATTTGGAGAAAAGGGAACCCTCATACCCTGCTGGTGGTAATGCAAACTGGTGCAGCCACTGTGGAAAACAGTATGGGTACTCCTCAAAAAATTAAAAAGTGCAAATACCATATGATCCAGCTATTCCGCTAGTGGGTGTTTATCCAAGGAACTTGAAATCATCAATTCAAAAAGAGAGATATGCACCCCTATGTTCATGGCGACATTGTTCACCCAAGTGCCCATCAATGGATGAGTGGATAAAGAAGATGTGGTATATAGATACACAATGGACTACTACTCAGCCATAGAAAAGACAAAATTGTATCATTTGGGACAACACGGATGGGCCATGAGAGTATTACGCTAAGTGAATGAAGTCAGACAGAGAAAGAGAAATACCATATGATTTCACTCATACGTGGAAGATAAACAAACGAACACATAGATGAGGGGAACAGATTGACGATTACCACAGGGGAAGGGGAAGGGAGTCGGGGGAGGGAGAAAGGGGGAAAGGGGCACGTATATATGGTGACAGATAAAAACTAGACTATTGGTAGTGAGCATGATGCAGTCTATCCAGAAGCTGAAATATAATAATGTGCACACAATGTTATAAGCCAATATGACCTCAATAAAATAATTTTTTAAAAGAAGATATTTTGTGATTTCCAAGGCATTACCTTAAACCACACTGTGCGTTAGATTGTTCTTCAGTGAAAAGGAATAATAAGCCCTGTCCTTACTATTTACCGTAAGTGACTTGAGGACAATTTAAATCTCTAACTCATCACGAACCCAGTATCCCTTTTTCAGTAGGTGATACACAGTTGCAGTGCTTAGGATGTCTAGAAAAGATACTAAAAAACCTCAAGCAGGGATAATGAGAAAGCCTGTTCTCCTTCCCTCAAAGGACAGAACATTAGCCCAGCCTAATGTCAGGTGCTGCCCAGAGAATTCTGAACAGAAAACAATTGAGAGGCCAGATGGGAGTCCCCTTGCGCTGCGGGGAACCAAGCAGGGTGGGATGGTAAAGCACTTCACAGCTTTCTCTAGGGGGAGCATTGCTTGGTGCAGATCAGAGCAGCAGAGACTTTTCAAAAGAAGAATTTCGAGGTCGTTTTTTTTTTTTTTCCTACTTTTTTCCTCTCACATTCCCTAAAAGAATTTCAAAACCAGCCCTCTCGTATTTTTAATTCGCAAAGGATGTAATTTCTGGTGTATTGTATATTTTATGTGTGCTGTAAATTGGAAGACTCAGCATAGTAAAGACATTAATTCTCCCCAAATTGATCTACAAGTTTAATGCAATTCCTATAAAAATCCCAGCAAAGCTTTGTAGGTTTAAAAAAACTTATTATAAAATGTATATGGGAAGACACAAGCCCTAGAATAGCTAAATCATACTTGATAAAGATTAATAAAGTAAAAAGAATCACTTGATGTGATGTTAACCTTGCTATATAGCTACAGAAACCAAGATAATCTGGCATTGGTAGAGGTGTGGACACACATATCAATGGAACAGAATATAGAACCCAGAAATAGACCCCCACAAATATGCTCAAGTGATTTTTGAGAAAAGTGCAAAAGCAATTTAATGGAGAAAAGATAGACTTTTCAACAAATGATGCTGGAGCAATTGGACATCCACAGGCAAAAAAACAAAAAGAAAAACAAAAAAACCTGAAACTTGACCTAAACTTAACACCGTATATAAAAATTAACTCAACATGAGTCACAGACTTAAATGTAAAATATAGAACTATATACTTTTAGGAAACATCACAAGAGAAAATCTTTGGATCTAGGGCAAGGCAGAGTTCTTTGACTTGACATCAAAAGCACAATCCGCAAAAGAAAAAGTGAATAAATTGGACTTCATCTAAATCAAAAACTTTTCTCTGTGAAAAACTCTATGAAGGGGATGAAAATACAAGCTACATACTGGAGAAAAATTTGCAAAGCATTTATCCAACAAAAGACCGGCATCTAGAAAATAAAGATAACTCTCAGAACTAAACAATCAACCACCATAGAATCCAAGTAGAAAGTGGGCAAAAGACATGAGCAAAAATTAACCAAAAAGGACATATAGATGGCAAATAAGCACATCGAAATATCTTCAACATCATTAGACATCAGAAAAATGCAATTTAAGACCTCAATGAGCTCTCACTACACACATATTAGAACAGTTATTTTTAAAAAGTGGTAACACCAAATGCTGGCAAGGCTGTGGGGAAACTTTATTGCTCATACACTGCTGGTGGGAATGTAAAATGCTTCAGCCGCTTTGGAAAACAGCATGGCAATTTCTTTGAAAATTAAACGTGGACTTAGCATACAAGCCAGAAATCTCACTTGTGAGCCTTTAGACCAGAGAATTATAAAGTCTAATTTCACACAGAAACTTGTACACAGTTGTTCATAGCAGCTTTATTTGTAATAGTCAACAACTGGAAAAACCCAAATGTCCTCGAATGGGTGAATGGTTAAACACATGGTGGTATATCTGTATCATGGAATACTATTCAACAATAAAAAGTAATAAACTCTTGACACATACAAAAACTTTGATGGATTTCTAGGACATTCTGTTGAGTGAAAAAAAGCCAATCTCAAAAGTTATATACTACACGATTCCATTGATATAATATTTTTGAAATGACAAAATTTTAGAAATGGAGATATTCTAGTAGTTTCCAGAGGTTAGGAATGGGGAATATTCTAGAAGGCATTTAGGTGTGGTTATAAAATTGTAACATTAGAGAGATCATTGTGTTGATGGAATTGTTTAGAATCTTGTCTATTTTGGTGGATACATGGACCTACATGGGTAATAAAACTGCCTAAAACTAACTACACACACACAGAGAACGGGAAAAATCTAAATAAGATCAATGGAGATTATCAGTGTCAATATCCTAGTTCTGATATTCTACTATAATTTTGCGATATGTTATCATTGGGAAAAACTGGATAAAGTGTACAGTGTATCTGTACGTATTACTTCTTACAACTGCATGTGAATCTACAATTA
>NW_025792983.1:2546-4407 GCF_021613505.1 Equus quagga | reverse complement strand
TATATTATGGAGATTAACCCTTTGTCGGATAAGTGGCTTGTAAATATCTGTGGGAAAAAGTTTTTGAAGTGAGAGTTTAATTATTTTCACTGCAAAAGTCTTTGGCGCAGTGCATTTTCCTGTTATCATCTCTTTAAAAGAATTCCATAGCTTCTGATATTTAGTGTTTTCACTACTAAGACTTCTAAGAAATTCTAAAGTCTCAGTTTGTATTTTTCTTTTCAACAAGAGCTGTTTAATAGAAAGCGTTTTATTTTCCAGATGGAAGGACTATTTTTCAGAAGTAATTACTGGTTTTATTGCATTGTGATCAGAAAGTGTTGTTTGTAATATTTTTATTTTATAGAACTCACTGACATTTGCTAATGTTTATTAATATATGATCAATTTTGGTGAATGTTCCATGTGCATATGCAAAAAAGATGTATTCTCTGTTATCGTTGCAAAGAGAGTGTGTTCTCTCTATGTCTGTGAGATCTACTTTCTTCGTTATGCTGTTTAATTCTCTGTCTCCCTTCTTATTTTTTGTCTACTTGATTTGACTCGTACTGATAACAGTGCATTGAAGTCTCCTATTATTAGGGCATTTTAGTCCACATCTCCTTGCATTTCCTGTACTTTTTGCTTCATAAACACGGTTGCTGTGTTATGTGACACGTACTTTCTTAAGCATTATATCTCTGATAGAGGATTTATGAGAGAGCATAATGCGACAGAGACGTTATAACTCTATTTTTCATTCCTTTTGATGTCATAGCCGCCTTTGTAGGAAAGTGCTTTGAAGAAGCCTGTGGAAATGAGTCCCCTGAGGCTGTAAGTCACTGCTTCTTGTGGAACAATTTGGAATTCCTGGAAACAGCCTGCACAGCAAAATCGAACATACACTACATTGAGGGCACAGAGAGAAAACGTAAATTTGTAATTTGTCTGTGATTTTATAATCTTTCCTAGCTCCCATCCGTCATTTCCAGGGAACAAATAGAACTAAACATTCCCTCTTGTTTAAACTGGTCCCATCTGATCCATTAAGAAGCCCCTTTTGAAGGTGTTCAGCTCTCTATTTAGGTGACTTAGAGAGCCCAGCCCCCACCATCGTGATTCTGTCCTTCAGTGGGGGATGGATGCCTGACGTGACATTGTGGTTTGTGGAGAAAGATGGGGTCCCCAGGCCTCAGCCCCTACTCCTCTACTGCTGGGTGATGTCCCTAGTCTGTCAGGTCTCTGAAGTCCTGCTGGCCCCTGTCAAGGCAGTCCACAAGCCAGTGTAACCCAGAGTGAATTTCCCAGTTCAGGCAGTGCCCCTGGGGTGCTCCTTTGCTGAGCTCAGCACAACTCAGCTGCTGTTGGTCTAAAATTCCCTATGGCTGGTCGGGCCGCACCTCTCATGAGTCCTGTAACATCAGCTAGAGAACGTGTTTGGCTGCACGTCAGAGAAACTTCCCTGCAGTGGCTCAACAAACGAAGGATTCAATTCTGATATAACAAGGAGTTACAGGTGGCGAGTCCAGAGCTGACGTAATTGTGCAAAGAACTTTTTTTTTCTCCCTACCTGCGCCACCATCCTTTGCAAATGACTTTTGTCCTCCAAGTGGCAAGATGGACCCTTCTCCTTTAGCCTCGTGTCTGAATTGCAGGCAGAAAGAAGATAGAAACTATAAGGAAGACAGAATGGCTCTTAAAACACAAAAGCAAAGTCAACCCAGACATGCCCACAGGACGTCTGCTTACATCTCTTCATCATGTGGTTACGACAAATGCAAGAAACGTTGTGCGATTTAGTGTTTCACGTGGGCACATGGGTCTTACAAGGTGAACTGTCGTTTTCTCAGTGAGCAAGAAGGGGCAAGTGGCTAGTAAGCAG
>NW_025792983.1:2185-2536 GCF_021613505.1 Equus quagga | reverse complement strand
TTCATTTTTCTCCCTGAAAGGAAGAGAGCTAGTTGCACATGGTGGGGCCACCCGACAACCAGAGGCACCGTCTGGGAGGATGGAGCCGAAAGAGTAAGACTTAGCTGGACCTGCCCAAAGGAGAACATCATTGATCAGCCTGTAGAATGAAACCAGGAACTGAAAGAGCAGGTCACATCTGGTCACAACTGCCCAAAAGGAGAGAGGACAATCTGTTTCCCATTTCTTGCTTTTGGGGGGTTTTTCTTTGGACGATAAAGCCAGATGCCCTTCTGTTTCATTTTTGAAAAGTGAAAATAATAGTGGGAAGTGGTCTAACGGAGGTCAGGCTCTCCTAACATCCTCACATCC
>NW_025792983.1:1211-2175 GCF_021613505.1 Equus quagga | reverse complement strand
TGTGTGTTAGTACACTGAGACAACGAGTAATTGAAATACAAGATGATAAAGCAATACTTTGTCCCAGGCAGACCCAGCATCTAATAGGCCTAACTCCTATTTGACGTCTTGGAGGAGAGAGGACACATTTCCACAAGAAAGTCAGATATAGGACGAATCCTCACATATGAATGATTCAACTCTGCTGAATCCTGTTATAAACATGGCACCCCCGGTGGTCCCTCTATGCTCTCTGCATCCCAGAGAAGGAGGCTGGAACAACGCTCCTCACCCTCCCTTTCCAGATAGGTTGGGTTAGAGGCTGTGGGTGAGAGGCGATCCCGTGAGGTTTGGAGCGTGGACGAGGAGGACGATTGGCAGCTATTGCAAGTGGACGGCAGTGGTGTTTCACAGCTGATGGCTCTTGAAAACCACTGAGTTCCACGCACCAGTTAGTCTCCCAGGCCCCAGCGTTCCCAGCCCTCCCAGGCTTGGGCAGGCCTCTCAGTCCCCAGGTTAAAAGCATATCCTAGTGTTAATACCTAGATTGGATCAGTTTTCCTAATCAAGTACTCTGTATAACTGGATGGAGATGAAATGTTTCTGGAAACAACTGAGGCAAAATAAAGGCAGGATGCAGAAGTGGCCACGAGTCGTTCTGGGACAGAGAGAGTGAGAGCGGGACTGGAGTCTTCCGCAGGCACTGCCATCGCAAGGGCTTTGTGCCGAGTTTCTTCCGCACTTCTCATCCGGCACCTTGAAAAGCTTTAAAAGTATCTATCCCACTAATGTGATATCTTTGCCCCGAGTTTACAACACCTCTTCATAGCTTTGGGAACGCTGTAAGACACACTCAAAGTGTCATTTGGGCAGTGTCTTACATCACACTTCCCACAGGGCTCTGGAGAGGAATATCTGCAAATTGTCACATTTTAAGTCAATTGATCTTTGATGTTCTTACAAAGGTCTTGTCTTCTATGGGCAA
>NW_025792983.1:0-1201 GCF_021613505.1 Equus quagga | reverse complement strand
AGCCGATGGCAAGAGATCGACTTGGAGCTGAGCCACTGAGATTCTGGAAGTGTTTGTTACTGCACGTGATCTGGCCTAACCTGACTCACATGGAACGGAAATCTCATGTTTGATCTTTCTGCTGACTCTCACTTTTGGCAATTTCTTTTCTGGAGTAATCTTCACCATCTTTGACTGTGAACTCAAATGTGGAAATCCTAAGGACTGAAATAAAGGCAGTTTTACTCCAGAGAGGGTTTGTGTGGACTTTTATCAGGGACTGAGAAGGGGGTGTTGGTGCCACTGACCTGAGACCACGTTAGCCCCCTTCGGGCGTCTCTGACTTAACCAGAAACCCCCAGTCTATAGTTCACTTTACAACCGAGTTGAGAGGCAGGCTTCAAATGTAGGGCTGATACCTTCGTGTTCTCAGAGCAGCCAACCCGCCCTTCGAGTTTATAGCTCACAGCTCCCATTTCAGTTTAAGATTTTGTTGTTACTTGTTTTGGTTTTGCTCACACAGCGTCAAGCCTCATTTCTTGCATGGCAAATACGGTCGTGTGCTGTGTAACAATGTTTCAGCCAATGATGGATGCGCACATACCCTGGGGGTCCCAAAAGATTATAATGGAGCTGAAAACTTCTGAAAGGAATGACACCTCCTCAAGAAAAGCCTCAGGCAGGTCCCCCAGGAGCTGTTCCAGAAGAAGGCGTTGTTATCACAGGAGATGACAGCTGCATGAACATCACGGCCCCTGAAGATCTTCCGGTGCGACGAGATGTGGAGGTGAAGACAGGGGTATTGATGGTCCTGAACTGCCAGCCCTGCAAGCTCCGTTCACGGCAAGCGCCCTATGCAGGTGCACCATTGTGTATCTTTCATACTCTACTTTTACTGCGGCTTTTCTGTGTTTAGAGACGTTTACATACGCAAATACTTCCATTGTGTCCCCATGCCGACAGTATTGGGTACAGTAACACGCTGTGCAGGTGTGCAGCCTGGGAGCAGTGAGCTGGACAGTCTAGGTTTGCGTGTCACTCTATGATGTGTGCACAACGACACAGTCACTCAATGACTCTTTCTCAGAGCATATCCCCATTGTTAAGCGACACATGATGGTAATACAGTCTGTTGTTTCGTAGAGTGAGGGCCTCTCTGTGCTGATCTCTTAAACACAGCATCTCCAAGTACATCATAGAATGTAGCTCACAATCCCACTCT
>NW_025792982.1:0-1332 GCF_021613505.1 Equus quagga | reverse complement strand
ACCATCTTCCGGACACACCGGAAGCACCTCTCGAGCACACCGGAGACACCTGCTCTACTCGCCGGAACCACCTGCCGGACACACCGGAAGCACCTGCTGAGCGCGCCGGAGCCACCTGCCCGACTCGCCGGAACCACCTGCCGGACATGCCAAAATCACATGCCGGCTACGCCAGAACCACTTAGTGGACACTCCGGAATCACCTGCCAGGCATGCTGGAACCACATGACTGATGTGCCATAACCACGTGCCAGAGACTCCGGAAGCACCTGCCGAGCTCACCTTAACCACCTTCTCGACTCGCCAGAACCACCGGCTGGACACGCCAAAATCACCTGCCGGCTATGCCAGAACCACTTGCCAGACACTCCACACTCACCTGCCAGGCATGCCGGAACCACCTCTCAAACCGGCAAGAACCACATGCTGGAGATGCCGGAAGCAACTACCGAGATCACCTTAACCAACTTCTCGACTTGCCGGGACCACCTGCCGGTCACGGCAAATCACCTGCCGGCTACGCCAGAACGACTTGCCGGACACTCCGGAATCACCTATCGGGCATGGCGGAACCACCTCTCAGATGTGCCAGAAACACGTGCCGGAGACGCCGGAATCACCTGCCGAGCACGACAGAACGACCTGCTCAACTCGCTGGAACCATGTGCCGTACACGCCAAAATCACCTGCCGGCTACGCCAGAACCACTTGGCAGACATTTCGGAGTCACATGTCGGGCATGTCGGAACTACATGTCAGACGTGCCAGAAACACGTGCCGGACACACTGGATCCACATAACGGACAGACTGGAACCACGTGCCGGACACAGCGGAAGCACCTGCCGAGCACGCCTGAGCCTCCTGCTCGACTCGCCGGAACCAGCTGCCGGACACACAGGAAGCACATGCCGAGCACGCCGGAGCCACCTGCTCGACTCGCTGGAACCACCTGCCGGACACACCGGAAGCACCTGCCGAGAACGCCGGAGCCACCTGCTCGACTCGCCGGAACCACCCGCCGGACACACCGGAAGCACCTGCCGAGCACGCCGGAGCCACCTGCTCGACTCGCCGGAACCACTTGCCGGACACACCGGAAGCACCTGCCGAGCACTCCGGAGCCACCTGCTCGACTCGCCGAAAACACCTGCCGGACACACCGGAAGCACCTGCCGAGCACACCGGAGCCACCTGATCGACTCGCTGGAACCGCCGGCCGGACACACCGGAAGCACCTGCCGAGCACGCCGGAGACACCTGCTCGACTCGCTGGAACCACCTGAAGGACACACCGGAAGCACCTGCCGGCTATGCCAGAACCACTTGCCGGA
>NW_025792981.1:8137-14499 GCF_021613505.1 Equus quagga | reverse complement strand
TTCTTTTGTTAGCTTTTTTTTCATACTGTTTCTTTTAATCAAATGCTTGGTTATTCTTAGTTTTTTGTGTTTGTTTTTTCAATCCAATTTAGTATTTGTAAGGGAAGACCTTCTTAAGAAGAATGGAATACTCTGGCTATTTCCAGCCAATATTTGGCCCAAAAGGGTTTCTTGGGCCAGAGCCAGTGGCCTGGTAGTTGAGTTTGGCGTGCTCTACTTCAGCAGCCCGGATTTAGTTCCCTGGCACGGACCTACCCCACTCTGTTAGAGGCCATGCTGTGCTGGTGGGCCCACATGCTAAAAAATAGAGAAAGATTGGCACATGTGCTAGCTCAGGGCAAAGCTTTCTTAGTAGAGAAAAAAAAATGGTTTCTTTTCCCCCTCCCTCTGCCAGAAGCATGAGAAGACTGTTCTCCAGTATTCACTGTGACCACCAGTCCTGGAGGTAAAACTCACAAAAGTGTGGGGCCTCCCCATGACAGGGTCCCCTTGGAATTTTTAACTACCAGATTAGTCCACATTGAGCACTCAGCAATTTTCCAATTACAGTCCAGGTTTTCCTACCCAGCACTGGTTCCCGAAAGGTTTCAGCTTGTGGATTGCTACTCCAGTAAGTTGTGTTCTCTGTATTCACCTGTCAATCCTTCCAGTTTAAGGGGCAGTGGTTTGCTCTGGACCTCATGATGGATCTAGGAAGAGTCATTGCTTTTTCAATTTGTCTAGCTGTTTATTTATTGTAAGGACTGAATGGTAACTTCTAAACTTCTCACATGATAGACTGAAAACCAAAATTCTTAATTGTCTTTTTATGTATTTGAATAAAAGTCCTTTGAATTGACGTTTGAATATATTTTATATATGTTCATATATATACTTGAATATGTATGAATTATAAATATTTTCTACTATTCTAGAGCTTGTCATTTTATTTTTCTTAACAGAGTCTAAGAGAAAAAGTTTCTAAATTTGATGAATTACAATTTATCATTTTTTTTCTTTAAAACCTCATTCTTGGAGCCAACCCTATGGCCGAGTGGTTAAAGCTCCGCACACTCCACTTCGGCAGCCCGGGTTTGTGGGTTTGGATTCTGAGCATGGACCTACTCCACTCATCAGCCATGCTGTTAAGGCATCCCACATACAAAATAGAGGAAGAGTGGCACAGATGTTAGCTCACAGCGAATATTCATCACCAAGAAAATAAATAAATAACAAAATCCCTCATTACTATTTGTCATATCTAAGAAATTTTTGCCTACCACAGGGTCAAAAAGATTGTCTCCTGTGTTTTATTCTAAAAGCTTTAGAATTTTAGTTTTTATATTTAGCTCTTTGATCCATTTCATGTTAAATTTTTTAGTGAGGTAACATTGGTTTATAACATTATATAAATTTCAGGTGTACATCATTATATCTTGATTTCTGTGTAGACTACTTCATGTTCACCATCCAAAAACTAATTACCATCTATCACCATACATATTTGCCCTTTTTCCTTCCTCCCTTCCCTCTTCCCCTTTGGTAACCACCAATTTAATCACTGTATCTATGTGTTTGTTTGCTGTTGTTGTCTTTCTCTTTCACTTCTGAGTGAAATCATACAATATTTGGCTTTTTCCATCTGACATTTCACTTAGCATAATACCCTCAAGGTCTATCCATATAGTCACAAATGGCAAGATTTCATCTTTTTTTTAATGACTGAGCAGTATTCTATTTTGTATATATACCACATCTTTTCTATCCATTCATCCATTGATGAGCACTTAGGTTGTTTCCAAGTCTTGGCTATTGTTAATAGTGCTGCAATGAACACAGGGGTGCAAATTATCTTTTCAACTTAGTGTATTCATGTTCATTGGATAAATACCAAGAAGTGGAATAGCTAGATCATATAGTAGTTCTACTCTTAATTTTTTGAGGAACCTCCATACTATTTTCCACAGTGGCTGCACAAGTTTACATTCTCACCAGCATTGTATGAGCGTTCCCTTCTCTCCACATCCTCTCCAACACTTATTTCTCGTCTTGTTAATTACACCATTCTGACAGATGTGAGGTGATATCTCATTGTAGTTTTTATTTATATTTCCCTAATAATTAGTGATGTTGAATGTCTTTTCATGTGCCTTCTGGCCATCTGCATATCTTCTTTGGAAAAATGTCTGTATTTCCGTTGCCCATTTTAATAGGGTGGTTTCTTTTGTTATTGAGTTATATGAGTTCTTTATATATTTTGGATATTAATCCCTTATCAGATGTATGATTTGAAAATATCTTCTCCCAATTGTTAGGTTGTCTTTTCATTTTGTTGATGGTTTCCTTTGCTGGAAGAAGCTTTTTAGTTTGATGTAGTCTCATTTCTTTATTTTTTCTTTTCTTTCTCTTGCCTAGTGAAACTTGGTATTCAAAAAGATACTCCTAAGACTGAAGTCAAAGAACATACTGCCTATGTTTTCTTGTAGAAATTTTATAGTTTCAGGTCTTACATTCAAGTCTTTAATCCATTTTGAGTTATTTTTTGTGCATGGTGTTAAGATAATGGTCTACTTTCATTCTTTTACATGTGGCTGTCTGGTTTTCCCAACACCATTTATTCCTTTCTCCATTGTATGTTCTTGACTCTACTGCAAAAAAATTAGCATCCACAAACATGTGGGTTTGTTTCTGGGCTCTCAGTTCTCTTCCATTGATTCAGGTGTCTGTTTTTGTACCAGTACCATTCTGTTTTGATTACTATAGCTTCGCAGTATACTTTGAAAACAGGGAATGTGATACCTCCAGCTTTATTCTTTTCCTCTCAGCATTACTTA
Source organism: Equus quagga (assembly GCF_021613505.1). NCBI lineage: Eukaryota > Metazoa > Chordata > Mammalia > Perissodactyla > Equidae > Equus > Equus quagga. The sequence goes on along the minus strand of NW_025792981.1, from coordinate 11,686 downwards.
AGCTATTCAGGTCTTTTGTTGTTCGATATAAATTTTAGGATTCTTTGTTCTATATCAGTGAAAAATTGTCATTGATAGGGATTGCACTGAATCTGTAGGTTGCTTTAGGAAGTATGGACATTTTAACTACATTAATTTTTCCAATCCATGACCAAAGAATGTCTTCCCATTTCTTTCTATTTTCTTTGTTTTCTTTTGAAAATGTTTTATAGTGTAGGGGTCTTTCACCTCTTTGGTTAAATTGATACCAAATAAATAAATAAAAGTATTTTATTCTTTGGGTTGCAATTGTAAATGGGACTGTATTCTTAATTTCTCTTTTTGCTGGTTCATTTTTGGAATATAGAAATGCAACAGATTTTTGTATGCTGATTTTGTATGCTACAACTTTGCTGTATTCATTTATTATTCCTCAGTTTTTTTTGTGGATTATTTAGGGTTGTCTACATATAAAATCATTTCATTTGCAAACAGTGACAATTTCAATTCTTCCTTTCCAATTTGGATCTGTTTTACTTTTTTTTCTTGCCTGATTGCTCTGGCTAGGACTTCCAATACTACATTAAATAAAAGTGGTGAAAGTGGGCATCCTTGTCTTTTTCGGGTTCTTAAAGGGATAGTTTTTTCACCATTAAGCATGATGTAGGCTGTGGTGGTGTCATATATGACCTTTATTACATTGAGGTAATTTCCTTCTGTACCAATTTATTCAGTGTTTTTTAATCATAAATGGATGCTGTGTCTTTTCAAATGCTTTCTCTGCATCTATTGAGATAATCGTGTGATTAGTTTTCTTCATTTTACTAATGTAGTGTATCACGTTGATTGATTTGTGGATGTTCAAACCTCCCTGCATCTCTGAAAAAATCCCACTGGATCTTGGTGTATTGTTGTTGCATTTGATTTGTTGGTATTTTGTTGCAGGTTTTTGCATCGATGTTCATCAGTGATATTGGCCTGTAATTTTCAGTATTTTTTTGTGTTGTCCTTGTCTGGTTTTGGTATCATGGTAATGCTGGCCTCGTAGAATGAGACAGGAAGCATTCCCTCCTCTTCAATTTTATGGAAGAGTTTGAGAAGGATAGGAATTAAATCTTCTCTAAATATTTGGTTAAATTCACCTGGGAAGCTGCCTTGTCCTGGACTTCTTTTTGAGGGGTGGGGGAAGATTTTTTATTACTGTTTCAATCTCCTTACTAGTGATTGGTCTAATCGGATTCTCTATTGCTTCTTAATTCAGTTTTGGAAAGTTACATGATTCTAAGAATTTATTCATTTCTTCTAGATTACCAAATTTGTTGGTGTATAGCTTTCCATAGTATTCACTTATAATCCTTTGCATTTCTGTGGTATCATTATAATTTCTCCTCCTTTATTTCTAATTTATTTATGCAAGCCTTCTTTCTTTCCTTGTGAGTGTAGCTAAAGGTTTGTCAATTTTGCTATCTTTTCACAGAAGCAGCTCCGAATTTTATTGATCTTTTCTATTTTCTTTTTAATCTCTTGTTCATTTCCATTCTGATTTTTATTTTTATTTCCTCCTTCTGCTGATTTTCGTTTTGTTCGTTCTTCTTTGTATAGTTCTTTTAGGTGTATTGTTAGATTCTTGCAGATTTTTGTTGTTTGTTGAGGTAGGCCTGTTTTGCTATAAACTTCCCTCTTAGTATTGCCTTTCCTGTCTTCCATAAGCTTTGGCATGTCTTATTTTCATTTTCCTTTGTATCCAGGTATTTTTTAATTTCTCCTTTGATTTCTTCATTGACCCAATAGTCATTCAGTAGCATTTTGTTTAATCTCCACATATTTCTGACTTTTCCAGTTTTCTTCTTGTAGTTGATTTCTAGTTTTATCCCATTGTGGTCAGAAAAGATACCTGGTATGATTTCAACCTTCCTAAATGTATTGAGACTTGTTTAATGCTCTCATGTGTGAGCCATCCTGGAGAATGTCCCATGGGCATTTGAAAAGAATGTGCATTCTGGAGTTTTTGGATGGAATGTTCTGTATATATCTACTAAGTCCATCTGGTCCAATGTGTCATTTAAGGTCAATGTTTCCTTATTGACCTCCTGTTTGGATAATCTAACCATTGACATATGTGAAGTGGTAAAGTCCCCTACTATTATTGTGTTACAGTTCATTTTTCCTTTTATGTTTGTTAATGATTGCTTAATATATTTAGATGCTCCTACATTGGGGTGCTTATATATTTACTGGTGTTATATCTTCTTGTTGGATTGTTCCCTTTATCATTATGTACTGCCCTTCTTTGTCTCTTGCTACATATTTTTTTTGAGGAATATTAGCCCTGAGCTAACATCTGCTACCAAGCTCTCTCTTCTTTTTTTTTTTTTTTTTTTTTTGCTGAGGAAGACTAGCCCTGAGCTAATTTATACTCTACTTTATATGTGGGATGTCTGCCACAGCATGGCTTGACAAACAGTGTGTATGTCAACACCTGGGACCCAAACAGGCCAACCCTGGGCTGCCAAAGCCAGATGTGCAAACTGAACTGCTGTGCCACTAGGCTAGCCCCTACAGTTTTTATTTTAAAGTCTATTTTGTCTGATATAAGTATTGCTACCCCAGCTTTCTTTTTGTTTCCATTTGCATGGAATATCTTTTTCCATCCATTCACTTACAGTTTGTGAGTGTCTTTAGGTCTGAAGCGTGTCTCTTGTCTGCAGCATATATATGGGTTTTGTTTTTTTATCCAACTTGTCACACTATGCATTTTTATTTGAACTTTTAGTCCATTGATATTTAAATTAACTATTGATAAGTATGGACTTATTGCCATTTTGTTACTTTTTTCTGGGTGTTTTAGTAGTTCTTCTCCACTCCTTTCTTCATTGTTTGCTCTATTCCTTTGTGACTTGATGCCTTTATTTAGTGTTATATGGGTCGCTTTCTCTTTATTTTTTGCTTATTTATTATAGTTTTTTGGTTTATGATTATCATGAGGCTCATATATAATAACCTACATAAACAGCAATCCATATTAAATCAGTTGTCTCTTAAGTTGGCCTTATATTTTTACTCCCCTTCCCCTACATTTTGTTTTTGATACCATACTCAAACTCCTTTGTGTATGTGTATCCCTTGATGTTATAATGGAGATATATATTTTTAGTCCTTTTGTATTTTTACCATAACACTAGCTTTATACATGGTTGATCCACTACCTTTACTGTATATTTGCATTTATTGGTGGTATTTCTTCTTTGATAATTTTCTTATTCCTATTTGTGGTCTTTTCTTTCCCACTTACATAAGTCCTTTTAATATTTCTTTTTTCTATCCAGCTAGGGTGATTTCCTCTGCTCATCCATCCAGATCACTGATCCATTCTTCTGTATTATCTACTCTGTTGTTGATTCCCTCTAGTGAATTTTTCATTTCCATTACTGCATTCTTCAGTTCTGATTGGTTCTCTTTTATATTTTCCTTGTTGAAGTTCTTACTGTGTTCATCTATTCTTCTCCCAAGATCACTGAGCATCCTTATGACAGTTTGTACTCTTTATCAGGTAGATGGTTTATCTCTTTT